>NW_021266886.1:5870-129958 GCF_002162155.2 Triticum dicoccoides
CTCCTCTGGCCCGGGAGCGCGGCGTCGGGGGCCGGGCGCGGGCCTCCGCGGGCCGGCAGCGGCGGTGGTCGGCTGCGCCACGTGGCGGGCGCAGAGTGGACGAGAGGCGGCGGCGGACGTGTCCGGCTAGGCCCCGGACATGTCCGTCGGCGCGGATCTGCTTTTTTTAGACTAGGGTTTGGACGGGGAAGAAGATCCGAATTTGGAGGGGTGCTATTTATAGGCATAAGTGGAGCTAGGAGAGTCCAAATGAGGTGCGGTTTTCGGCCACGCGATCGTGATCGAACGCTCTAGGACATGGAGCAGAGTTTGGTGGGTTTTTGTGATGAGGACATCAATACCATTGTTACACCCACAGCCCCTACTGCTACATATACGGGACCAATTACTAGAGCTCGCGCACGCCAATTAAATTATCAGGTACTTTCGTTTCTTGGTAATGATTCTAATGTTCATGAGAATATGATGCTGCCTAAATTGGATACATTTGTTTTGCTTACAAATGAAGGGCCTAGCTTGGAGAAGGATGAACATTGGAGCAAGAACAAGCATGGAGATGATGCCATGCGCAAGGGGAACAAGAACGGAGTTACAAGTGTTGATTTTAGGACTTTGAAGCCACCATAATGGGTGCATGAAGCCATGGACGAAATATACAAGATGTCACTTCATAAATTTCGTCCCGAGGCTATTATAGGTGCTGCGTCACCTTTTTATTGGGCCAGGCCCATGTAATTTCGAAATACATAAGTATAGGCTATTTTTAGAGTCCGTATGTGTGGGGAAACGAGATATAGGGTTGATTTCGGACCATTCCACCAAGGGCCACGAAATTCCCCCTCTCTTCCTCCATATATACAACCCTTAGGGCACCGTTTAGACTTTGGGTTTTGTTTAGATTAAAAGTTCGCCATAGCTGCAACTTCGCGTACTTCGTTTGTGTTCAACGACCAGACAAAGGCGTCACAGAACCCCACCTTGATCAATAAAGCTTTCATCTTATATTCGCAATATCCAGATTGCAATCTTAGTTTCTTGCTTGTTCTTCGTTTGCTCGCAGGAAACAGACCCTCGTGGTCAGGTTGATCGTGCTCCGGCGTGGTCAATAACCTCTCGGAGTTGGTTTAGCGATTGCTAAGGCGCGACGTCCTCGCACGTTCGTAGTCGGATCGTCAAAGTCGACTTCCACCAAAGCGATATCCATCATCTCATCGAAAGACGGGACACCTTTGCCTCTATCAAGTGGTATCAGATTTCCAGGTTGCTCGGTGAGATTTTACAGTTTTTCGTAGTTTAGATCGAGTCTGTTCTTCATACCTATAGTCCACGAAAAAGCCAAAAAAAAATTAGGGTTAGTTCATCCCATCCGAACCAATCTGTGCCTTGCATAATCTTTTCTGTATTTGCTTTGTTGAATTTGCGGTTGCATCGTCGTGTCCAGTTGCTGGTCTTAGCGTCTAGTCTTTTAGAGTTTCGAGTTCTGTTCACAGGTTGTCACGTCGCCGCTGCCATATATCACCACCGCATCATCATCGTCACTGTTGCCATATACCACCACCACATATTCACCGCCAATCCGAATCCATATACGCCACCACATATCCGCCGCCATCACGCCAATCCGAGTTCACCTGCAACATATATCCGCCACCTGTCCGTGTTCCACCAGATTCATCTCCGCCACCAGTCCGAGTTCCACCAGATTCATCTCCGCCACCAGTCCTAGTCCGAGTCCAGTAATTGTTGCATTGTTCTCGATTTCCAGATCACGCGACACTCCGAGTCGTGACAGAGAAGGACTCCCCAACTTCCGAGCCATCCGCAGAAGAAAAATAGTTCCAATTTCAAAAAAAATTGAGTTTTGCTTGACGGATTTGTGACACCCACCACCACCACTTGTTCGTAGTCTGTAGGATCATATTCTTGTGTGTTTCTATTGCTGCTAACCATGCCAGGATCACAAGCCGACGAGATTGACTGGGAGAATTTATCGAACAAGGAGCTTCATGATAAGTTTCAGCAAATGATGACTGAACAGGTGCAAGATGTGCTGAACAATTTTGAAGAGGCCATGGAGAAGATCATTGGCCTTGAGAAGACGTTCGAAACAAAGCTCGATAACAAGTTTAATGAATTGCTCGCACGTCTTCCACCACCACCACCCGCTGCACCTAACGCACCTCTCCAACAACAACAACAACGACTACCTCCACGTCGCGAAACAGACCTCCGCCGAGCAAGCCGTGTTCCTCTTGCGTTTGGCCAAACTGTTGGTGCTGCTGTTGATACTTCTGTGGCTCCTGCTGCTGATGCGGAGGAGGATGATTATGTGGGAGATTATGAGGATGAGGTTGATCAAAATCAGCACTACTGCAGCCACCTGTACCACCACTAGCAGGTCGACCTCAGGTACATATTCGTAATGGTAGGCCTGCACCACCACCTCAGGTACGAGATGATGTCCATATTCCTAAACTGAAATTGAATATTCCACCATTTGAGGGTAGATATGTTCCTGATATATATCTTACTTGGGAGTTAGAAACTGAACAACGATTTACATGTTTACAATATCCTGAGGAGAGATGAGTTGCTGCTGCTGTTTGTGCTTTCACTAGTTTTGCATGTGTATGGTGGTCTGAACATTGTAGATTATATCCTATTCCAACTACTTGGGCTACTTTGAAAACTGCTATGCGTACGCGTTGGGTTCCACCATATTATCAACGTGAATTGCTTCAAAAATTGCAGCGTTTAAGACAAGGGAAAAATTCTGTAGAAGAATATTATCAGGAATTACAAACTGGCATGATTAGATGTGGTATTGTTGAGGAGAATGAAGCTATGCTTGCACGTTTTCTGGGTGGATTAAATAGAGAGATTCAGACCATTCTAGACTATAAGGAGTATACTAATATCACTCGTTTATTCCATCTTGCTTGTAAAGCTGAACATGAAGTGCAGGATCGACAAGCATTGGGGCGAACTAACTTTTCTGCAGGCCGACCTTCATCATGGACACCACGTGCATCTTCTACTTCAACTGCACCAGCACCTCCATCCGGTGCCACCTCCAGCCGTGATGCAAGAAAACAGGCACAACCACCATTATCTTCCAAGAGCGCACCTGCGGGTCCTGCACAGCGTTCTTCTTCTTCCATGGCATCAACAGGGCACACAAGTGATATTATTTGTCGTCGTTGTAAGGGAGGAGGTCATTATGCGAGGGAGTGCAAATCTCCGCGTGTGATGATTGCTACCGCGGATGGTGGATATGAGTCCGCTAGTGACTATGATGAGGAGACATTGGCTCTTATTACACGTGAAGAACATGGTGGAGATGATTCTGATCATGAGACGCAATACATGGCTCCTGAAGACGCTGACAGGTATGAATGTTTAGTTGCTCAACGTGTTTTGAGTGTGCAGGTCACACAAGCTGAGCAAAATCAGAGGCACAATTTGTTCCATACCAAGGGAGTTGTGAAGGAACGTTCTGTGCGCGTCATAATAGACGGAGGGAGCTGCAACAACTTGGCTAGCATGGAGATGGTGGAGAAGCTTTCTCTCACCACAAGACCACATCCACATCCTTACTACATCCAATGGTTCAACAACAGCGGCAAGGTTAAGGTAACACGTATTGTTCATGTGCATTTTAGTATCTCTACATATGCTGATTATGTTGATTGTGATGTGGTACCTATGCAAGCATGTTCCTTATTACTTGGTAGACCATGGCAATTTGATAAAAATTATGTACACCATGGTAGAAACAATCACTATACTCTTGTTCATAAGGATAAAAATATTACTTTGCTTCCTATGACTCCTGATTCCATTTTGAAAGATGATATTAATAGAGCTAATAAAGCAAAACAGGAGACGAATAAGAGTGAAAATCAGATTGTGGCAAAAGAATTTGAGCAACAAATGAAGCCTAATAATAAACCATCTAGTGTTGCTTCTGAAATTAAATTGAAAAGTGCATGTTTATTTGCCACCAAATCTGATATTGATGAGCTAGATTTCAGCAAATCTGTTTGCTATGCTTTTGTGTGCAAAGAGGCATTATTTTCATTCGAGGACGTGCCTTCCTCTTTGCCTCCTGCTGTCACTAACATTTTGCAGGAGTTCGCTGACGTCTTTCCACAAGACGTGCCACCGGGATTACCGCCTATTCGAGGGATTGAGCATCAGATTGACTTAATTCCCGGTGCTTCCCTGCCAAACCGTGCACCATACCGTACCAATCCAGAGGAGACGAAGGAGATTATGCGTCAAGTACAAGAGCTTCTCGACAAAGGTTATATACGCGAATCCCTTAGTCCTTGTGCTGTTCCTATTATTCTAGTGCCGAAAAAGGATGGTACATCACGTATGTGTGTTGATTGTAGAGGCATTAATAATATTACTATTCGTTATCGTCATCCTATTCCTAGGCTAGATGATATGCTTGATGAATTGAGTGGCTCTACAATATTCTCCAAAGTTGATTTGCGTAGTGGATACCATCAAATTCGTATGAAATTGGGAGATGAATGGAAAACATCATTCAAAACTAAGTTTGGATTATATGAGTGGTTAGTCATGCCTTTTGGGTTAACTAATGCACCTAGTACTTCCATGAGATTAATGAACGAAGTTTTACGTGCTTTCATTGGACGATTTGTGGTAGTTTACTTTGATGACATATTGATTTATAGCAGATCTTTGGAAGAACATTTGGAACATTTACGTGCTGTTTTTATTGCTCTGCATGATGCATGTTTGTTTGGTAACCTTGGGAAGTGCACCTTTTGCACCGACCGAGTATCTTTTCTTGGCTATGTTGTTACTCCACAGGGAATTGAAGTTGATAAAGCCAAGATTGAAGCTATTGAGAGTTGGCCGCAACCCAAAATGGTCACACAAGTGAGGAGTTTTCTTGGCCTCGCTGGATTCTGTAGGCGTTTTGTGAGAGATTTCAGCACCATTGCTGCACCTCTCAATGAGCTTACAAAGAAAGATGTGCCTTTTCTTTGGGGTACCGCACAGGAAGAAGCCTTCTCGGTATTGAAAGATAAGTTGACACATGCTCCTTTACTCCAACTTCCTGATTGTAATAAGACTTTTGAGCTTGAATGTGATGCTAGTGGAATTGGATTAGGCGGTGTGTTATTACAAGATGGCAAACCTGTTGCATACTTTTCTGAAAAATTGAGTGGGCCTAGTCTGAATTATTCTACTTATGATAAAGAATTATATGCTCTTGTTCGGACTTTAGAAACATGGCAACATTATTTATGGCCCAAAGAATTTGTTATACATTCTGATCATGAATCTTTGAAACATATTAAAAGTCAAGCTAAACTGAATCGTAGACATGCTAAATGGGTTGAATTCATTGAGACTTTTCCTTATGTCATTAAACACAAGAAGGGAAAAGAAAATGTTATTGCTGATGCATTGTCTCGCCGCTATACTATGCTTTCACAACTTGACTTCAAAATATTTGGTTTGGAGACCATCAAAGATCAATATGTGCATGATGCTGATTTTAAAGATGTAATGCAGAATTGTAAAGAAGGAAGAATGTGGAACAAGTTCGTCGTTAACGATGGATTTGTGTTTCGTGCTAACAAGCTATGCATTCCAGCTAGCTCCGCTCGTCTTTTGTTGTTGCAGGAGGCGCATGGAGGAGGATTAATGGGACACTTTGGCGTGAAGAAGACGGAGGACGTACTTGCTACACATTTCTTTTGGCCAAAGATGAGACGGGATGTTGAGCGTTTTATTGCTCGATGCACTACATGTCAAAAAGCTAAGTCACGACTCAATCCTCATGGTTTATATATGCCTTTGCCTGTACCTAGTGTTCCTTGGGAGGATATATCTATGGACTTTGTTTTAGGTTTACCTCGAACAAAGAAGGGGAGGGATAGCATATTTGTTGTCGTGGATAGATTCTCGAAAATGGCACACTTTATACCATGTCATAAAAGCGATGATGCTGTTAATGTTGCTGATTTGTTCTTTCGTGAAATTATTCACTTGCATGGTGTGCCAAATACTATTGTTTCAGATCGTGATACTAAATTTCTTAGCCACTTTTGGAGATGTTTATGGGCTAAGTTGGGGACTAAACTGCTTTTTTATGTCAAACTCCCATTCAATATATAAAGCAGGTTTAAAACGGCCATTAAATGGTGGTATAGATACATTAACCTGATCATGTGCATTTGGATGTTTGTGCACCTCTCGTGACGGTTGTGGTATTTGCAAAGGTGGTGGCACGTCTCCCGCGATCGACAAAACCCATGAATTGACTCTGGATCCTGTCATGATTAGTAGAACAAGAAACAAAACCCAAAAATAATGTTCCTATAACTACTAGGATGTGGTGGTAAAACGCTCACAGTAAAGCAAATATCAATGTCTTACAAGTTCTTACCATGCAGCAGGCGGTGATCGGCAACCAGCGGTGTCAAGTAACTCCGAATATTGAGTAAAGCGATTGCCAGGGGAGCGTACGTATACACGGTGTAGAAATATGTGGAGCTGGGTTGGCTATATATGGTAGCAAAAGATTAGCAATAATCAATTCAAAGATGCAATGTTGAATAAACGCTCAACGACGGTACTGTGCTGGTCCTAGGCTAGACCGGACTAGAGACGCAAGCCTAGAACACTAATGAGGTCACGGCGTAGCACAACTAGCATCAATGAAGGATACAAAGTAGCTCTGGACAGCAAGATATAGGTGAAGATCACAACGGCAGTAAAGATAATGATGTGAAACAATAGCCAAGCTGTTTTACTGAACAGAGCACAAAACAGATTCCAATCCGAATTCAGGTACGAGATTGATTCTAGATAGATCCAATTTTTTTCTTCTCTCTTTTTTTTCTCACGCTTTTTTTTTCTTTTTCTTCTCCCTCTTTTTCTTTTTTTTCTTTCCTTTTTTCTCTCTTTTTTTCTTTATCTTCTTTTTCTCCCTCTTTCCAAGACAAACTAGATAAGATGCAGATTCGATCAGGCGAAGATGTGAGTGACCTCAACTATGATTATGACAATAAACAGTGCGTAGCACATGGTGGAAATTGGTGGATTGGATGGTGGACAGCGGATGAGATAATGATGCAGCGGCTGCGTGACTAATGTGAACAGAACTCGAAACTCTAAAGGAACTAGACACTAAGACCAGCAACTCGACACGACGATGCAACCGATAATTCAACTATGCAAGCAATGAAAAGAAAATTGCAAAGGCTCAGACTGGCTTGGACCAAGGATGAATAGATCTAACTCTTTTTTGTGGCTTTTTCTTGGACAATAGGTAAGAAAATAAATCTAATCTAGGAAAACTGGAAATTCTCACCGAGCAACCTGAAAACTGATACCACTTGATAGAGGCGGGGTGTCCCGATCTTTCGATGAGATGATAACTATCGATTTGGTGGAGACGACTTTGACGATCCGACTACAAACGTGCAACGACGTTGTGCCTTAGCAATCGCTAAACCAACTCCGAGAGGTTATTGACCACGCCGGAACACGATCAACCTGACCACGAAGGTTTATTCCTGCAAGCAATCGAAGAACAAGCAAGAATATGATAAAAGCAATCTGAATATCGCGAATATGTATGAAGTATTGATAATGGTGGGGATCCGAAAAGTGGTCTTGGTCTGGTCGTTGGACACAAACGAAGCACACGAAGTTGCAATGGCTAACTTTTAACTAAACAAATCCCAAGGAAAAGCTACTAGATGGATCTACTTATATAGGAGCAAGGGGTGGCGGCCAAGGAGGTGGGAGGACGTCCCAAGGCAGCCTAAAACTAAATCTAGGTCGTACAAGGCCAATGGGCCCAAGTGGAGGTGATGTAACACCTTTGGACTTGTAGTTTGACTCGGATTCTGCTGCAGCATCAGATTGTTTCGTCCACAACTCAACGCTCCGGACGAATTTGAAGGTGATTCCAATTGGGTTGGAACGTGCACGAAATCTAGTTTCCAACAAAAAAAGAATCACCCAATTCGGAGTCCATATGAAAAACTTGTGTGCGTTTTGAGTTAGGTGTGTCTGTGCAGTCCGAATCTGAATCCAGAACGTGAGAGACTTGGACTCTATCTTCTCTTGGGCCAAAAGTGACGTGAGAGAACTTTTTGGACAGCAAATAAACATCTCTTTCTTCCTTATCTTCATATTTGGATTGTACAAATGTCCCATACACCTGCAATTAGACAAAACACAAAAGTGTGTGAAGTATTTTTGTTCTGTATAACATAAATAGATTATTGAATAGTTTGCACTAGAAATCACCTGACAAATATGCATATATGCAATATTTTTGGTCATATCCAAGGTAGTCATGTCCTCATCATCCTCCCCTTCTTGAAAATAAAGCCGTCCTCGGCGTTGCTTATTCTGAAATGTGGCTAACAAAAAAGACAAGGTGTACATGTTGTATATGTATATGTAATCCATTTTTACTTCCCTTGATTTTTGTATATATGACACATGAATAGATGAGTAACTTGCATAGTTCATAAAATCTAAGGCCAAAAAATTAGCACAAGAAGTAGAAGGCATGAAAATATTGCAACTCAGTTTGCACATATAAGTGAAGCTCTTATTCATTTCAAAAGATTGACAATGTTCATCATTAAACCATCCCAACATTGGTGAATAGACCTTACTTGCATCAAATTTACATGCTACAACATGCTTAAATAAGCAAACATGCAATAAGTCATTCAACACAGAATCATCACCAAGATTAGAGGTCATATCAAAATGATTAAACATTGGTTCTTTTGCATCAATAGTTAATTCAATGGGTGCACTCAAAATTGTTGGTATTTCAGTTGTTTGATCACATGGCAAAGTCAAATTATCAACGTAGTCCTCTAAAATAGGTGGTGTGATCAAAGTAGTGGGTAGCTCATCAGATGGTGCATTCAAATTGACAAGGCATTCATCATTCTCATGTAGAGATGGAAGAACAATACCTTTGTCTATACCTCTTATGATCAACTCAGATGATGTAGCCACTCTCGGGGGCGATGTGTCACATGGTGGAGGTGATGTAGTCCTGACAACAACGGATGTGGTTGTCATAGTATGCCTAGTAGTTGAAGGAACAATCATATCAACTCTTGGAATGTGCACCGTGCGCTTGTTCTCCTCGTGGCCAACACGTCGTTTTATTTCCTGTTCAGCTTTGCAAGCAAGATGAAACAAATGGTCCATAGGATAACACTCTTCATGAATTAGTATCTCTTGAATATCACGGTTTAATCCTCCCCAAAATCTATCCATAAAATCATCTTCACTTTCTTCTAAAGAGGAATGCAACAAGGTAGTTTGTAAATCATCATAATATTTTGTTACAGTTTCACTACCTTGTTTTAAGTGTTGCAACTTCTTAATCATGTCACGAGTATAATAAGCAGGGACGAAAGTATGTCGCATGGCAAGTTTCAAATCATCCCAAGTAGTAGGTATATAATCAGGGTGTAACCTACAATATTCACTCCACCAAACCAAAGCATAACCAGTGAAAGAACCAACCGTAACCTTAACCTTTTTATGTTCATTGAAATTATGGGAAGCAAATATATTTTTTATGTCGAACTCCCATTCAATATATAAAGCAGGTTTAAAACGGCCATTAAATGGTGGTATAGATACATTAACCTGATCATGTGCATTTGGATGTGATAGAGGCGGGGGTGTCCCGATCTTTCGATGAGATGATAACTATCGATTTGGTGGAGACGACTTTGACGATCCGACTACAAACGTGCACGACGTTGCGCCTTAGCAATCGCTAAACCAATCTCCTGAGGTTACTGACGATGCCGAAAGCACGGTCAGCCTGACCACGAAGGTCTATTCCTGCAAGCAATCGAAGAACGAGCAAAAATATGATAAAGCAATCTGAATATTGCAAATATATATGAGGTATTGATAATGGTGGGGATCCGGAAGTGGTCTTGGTCTGGTCGTTGGACACAAACGAAGTACACGAAGTTGCAATGGCTAACTTTTAACTAAACAAATCCCAAGGAAAAGCTACTAGATGGATCTACTTATATAGGAGCAAGGGGTGGCGGCCAAGGAGGTGGGAGGACGTCCCAAGGCAGCCTAAAACTAAATCTAGGTCGTACAAGGCCAATGGGCCCAAGTGGAGGTGATGTAACACCTTTGGACTTGTAGTTTGACTCGGATTCTGCTGCAGCATCAGATTGTTTCGTCCACAACTCAACGCTCCGGACGAATTTGAAGGTGATTCCAATTGGGTTGGAACGTGCACGAAATCTAGTTTCCAACAAAAAAAGAATCACCCAATTCGGAGTCCATATGAAAAACTTGTGTGCGTTTTGAGTTAGGTGTGTCTGTGCAGTCCGAATCTGAATCCAGAACGTGAGAGACTTGGACTCTATCTTCTCTTGGGCCAAAAGTGACGTGAGAGAACTTTTTGGACAGCAAATAAACATCTCTTTCTTCCTTATCTTCATATTTGGATTGTACAAATGTCCCATACACCTGCAATTAGACAAAACACAAAAGTGTGTGAAGTATTTTTGTTCTGTATAACATAAATAGATTATTGAATAGTTTGCACTAGAAATCACCTGACAAATATGCATATATGCAATATTTTTGGTCATATCCAAGGTAGTCATGTCCTCATCATCCTCCCCTTCTTGAAAATAAAGCCGTCCTCGGCGTTGCTTATTCTGAAATGTGGCTAACAAAAAAGACAAGGTGTACATGTTGTATATGTATATGTAATCCATTTTTACTTCCCTTGATTTTTGTATATATGACACATGAATAGATGAGTAACTTGCATAGTTCATAAAATCTAAGGCCAAAAAATTAGCACAAGAAGTAGAAGGCATGAAAATATTGCAACTCAGTTTGCACATATAAGTGAAGCTCTTATTCATTTCAAAAGATTGACAATGTTCATCATTAAACCATCCCAACATTGGTGAATAGACCTTACTTGCATCAAATTTACATGCTACAACATGCTTAAATAAGCAAACATGCAATAAGTCATTCAACACAGAATCATCACCAAGATTAGAGGTCATATCAAAATGATTAAACATTGATTCTTTTGCATCAATAGTTAATTCAATGGGTGCACTCAAAATTGTTGGTATTTCAGTTGTTTGATCACATGGCAAAGTCAAATTATCAACGTAGTCCTCTAAAATAGGTGGTGTGATCAAAGTAGTGGGTAGCTCATCAGATGGTGCATTCAAATTGACAAGGCATTCATCATTCTCATGTAGAGATGGAAGATCAGTACCTTTGTCATTACCTCTTATGATCAACTCAGATGATGTAGCCACTCTCGGGGGCGATGTGTCACATGGTGGAGGTGATGTAGTCCTGACAACAACGGATGTGGTTGTCATAGTATGCCTAGTAGTTGAAGGAACAATCATATCAACTCTTGGAATGTGCACCGTGCGCTTGTTCTCCTCGTGGCCAACACGTCGTTTTATTTCCTGTTCAGCTTTGCAAGCAAGATGAAACAAATGGTCCATAGGATAACACTCTTCATGAATTAGTATCTCTTGAATATCACGGTTTAATCCTCCCCAAAATCTATCCATAAAATCATCTTCACTTTCTTCTAAAGAGGAATGGAACAAGGTAGTTTGTAAATCATCATAATATTTTGTTACAGTTTCACTACCTTGTTTTAAGTGTTGCAACTTCTTAATCATGTCACGAGTATAATAAGCAGGGACGAAAGTATGTCGCATGGCAAGTTTCAAATCATCCCAAGTAGTAGGTATATAATCAGGGTGTAACCGACAATATTCACTCCACCAAACCAAAGCATAACCAGTGAAAGAACAACCGCAACCTTATCCTTTTTATGTTCATCGAAATTATGGGAAGCAAATATATTTTTTATGTCGAACTCCCATTCAATATATAAAGCAGGTTTAAAACGGCCATTAAATGGTGGTATAGATACATTAACCTGATCATGTGCATTTGGATGTTTGTGCACCTCTCGTGACGGTTGTGGTATTTGCAAAGGTGGTGGCACGTCTCCCGCGATCGACAAAGCCCATGAATTGACTCTGGATCCTGTCATGATTAGTAGAACAAGAAACAAAACCCAAAAATAATGTTCCTATAACTACTAGGATGTGGTGGTAAAACGCTCACAGTAAAGCAAATATCAATGTCTTACAAGTTCTTACCATGCAGCAGGCGGTGATCGGCAACCAGCGGTGTTAAGTAACTCCGAATATTGAGTAAAGCGATTGCCAGGGGAGCGTACGTATACACGGTGTAGAAATATGTGGAGCTGGGTTGGCTATATATGGTAGCAAAAGATTAGCAATAATCAATTCAAAGATGCAATGTTGAATAAACGCTCAACGACGGTACTGTGCTGGTCCTAGGCTAGACCGAACTAGAGACGCGAGCCTAGAACACGAATGAGGTCACGTCGTAGCACAACTAGCATCAATGAAGGACACTAAGTAGCTCTGGACAGCAAGATATAAATGAAGATCACAACGGCAGTAAAGATAATGAGGTGAAACAACAGCCAAGCAGGATATATCAACAACTTTGTCTCCAACTTTCCTCTGAAAAAGTTTGTGCCGATTTTTTTGTTTTTTTTTCTTCTCTTTTTTTTTTTCTCACACTTTTTTTTTCTTTCCCTCCTTTTTTTTTCTCTGACTTTTTTTTTCTCCTTTTTTTCTCTTGTTTTTTCTCTCTCTTTTTTTCTCCCTCTTTCCAAAACAAACTAGATAAGATCCAGATTGGATCAAGTGAAGATGTGAACGATCTCAACTATTATTATGACAATGAATGATGGGTAGCACGTGGTGGAAATTGATGGATGGGTGGTGGACAGCGGAAGAGATAATGATGCAGCGGTGGCGTGACTAATGTGAACAGAACTCGAAACTCTAAACGAACTAGACACTAAGACCAGCAACTCGACACGACGATGCAACCGATAATTCAACTATGCAAGCAATGAAAAGAAAATTGCAAAGGCTCAGACTGGCTTGGACCAAGGATGAATAGATCTAACTCGTTTTTGTGGCTTTTTCTTGGACAATAGGTAAGAAAATAAATCTAATCTAGGAAAACTGGAAATTCTCACCGAGCAACCTGAAAACTGATACCACTTGATAGAGGCGAGGGTGTCCCGATCTTTCGATGAGATGATAACTATCGATTTGGTGGAGACGACTTTGACGAACCGACTACAAACGTGCACGACGTTGCGCCTTAGCAATCGCTAAACCAATCTCCTGAGGTTATTGACCACGCCGGAGCACGATCAACCTGACCATGAAGGTCTATTCCTGCAAGCAATCGAAGAACGAGCAAGAATATGATAAAAGCAATCTGAATATTGCAAATATATATGAGGTATTGATAATGGTGGGGATCCGGAAGCGATCTTGGTCTGGTCGTTGGACACAAACGAAGTACACGAAGTTGCAATGGCTAACTTTTAACTAAACAAATCCCAAGGAAAAGCTACTAGATGGATCTACTTATATAGGAGCAAGGGGTGGCGGCCAAGGAGGTGGGAGGACGTCCCAAGGCAGCCTAAAACTAAATCTAGGTCGTACAAGGCCAATGGGCCCAAGTGGAAGTGATGTAACACCTTTGGACTTGTAGTTTGACTCGGATTCTGCTGCAGCATCAGATTGTTTCGTCCACAACTCAACGCTCCGGACGAATTTGAAGGTGATTCCAATTGGGTTGGAAAGTGCACGAAATCTAGTTTCCAACAAAAGAAGAATCACCCAATTCGGAGTCCGTATGAAAAACTTGTGTGCGTTTTGAGTTAGGTGTGTCTGTGCAGTCCGAATCTGAATCCAGAACGTGAGAGACTTGGACTCTATCTTCTCTTGGGCCAAAAGTGACGTGAGAGAACTTTTTGGACAGCAAATAAACATCTCTTTCTTCCTTATCTTCATATTTGGATTGTACAAATGTCCCATACACCTGCAATTAGACAAAACACAAAAGTGTGTGAAGTATTTTTGTTCTGTATAACATAAATAGATTATTGAATAGTTTGCACTAGAAATCACCTGACAAATATGCATATATGCAATATTTTTGGTCATATCCAAGGTAGTCATGTCCTCATCAGGTTTACCTTGAACAAAGAAGGGGAGGGATAGCATATTTGTTGTCGTGGATAGATTCTCGAAAATGGCACACTTCATACCATGTCATAAAAGCGATGATGCTATTAATGTTGCTGATTTGTTCTTTTGTGAAATTATTCGCTTGCATGGTGTGCCAAATACTATTGTTTCAGATCGTGATACTAAATTTCTTAGCCACTTTTGGAGATGTTTATGGGCTAAGTTGGGGACTAAACTGCTTTTTAGTACTACTTGTCACCCCCAAACTGATGGACAAACTGAAGTAGTCAATAGAACGTTGTCTACTATGCTTAGGGCTGTTTTGAAGAATAATAAGAAAATGTGGGAGGAATGCTTGCCTCATATTGAATTTACTTATAATCGTTCATTGCATTCTACTACTAAGATGTGCCCTTTTGAAGTTGTGTATGGTTTCCTACCTCGTGCACCTATTGATTTGTTGCCTCTTCCATCTTCGGAGAAGGTTAATTTTGATGCTAAACAACGTGCTGAATTGATTTTAAAAATGCATGAGTTAACTAAGGAAAACATTGAGCGTATGAATGCTAAATATAAACTTGCTGGAGATAAGGGTAGAAAACATGTGGTGTTTGCACCTGGAGATCTTGTTTGGTTACATTTGCGTAAGGATAGATTTCCTTATTTGCGCAAATCAAAGCTAATGCCACGTGCTGATGGTCCCTTTAAGGTGTTAGAGAAAATAAATGATAATGCATATAAACTTGAGCTGCCTGCAGATTTTGGGGTTAGTCCCACTTTTAACATTGCAGATTTGAAGCCTTATTTGGGTGAGGAAGATGAGTTTCCGTCGAGGACGACTTCATTTCAAGAAGGGGAGGATGATGAGGACATCAATACCATTGTTACACCCACAGCCCCTACTGCTACATATACGGGACCAATTACTAGAGCTCGCGCACGCCAATTAAATTATCAGGTACTTTCGTTTCTTGGTAATGATTCTAATGTTCATGAGAATATGATGCTGCCTAAATTGGATACATTTGTTTTGCTTACAAATGAAAGGCCTAGCTTGGAGAAGGATGAACATTGGAGCAAGAACAAGCATGGAGATGATGCCATGCGCAAGGGGAACAAGAACGGAGTTACAAGTGTTGATTTCAGGACTTTGAGGCCACCATAATGGGTGCATGAAGCCATGGACGAAATATACAAGATGCCACTTCATAAATTTCGTCCCGAGGCTATTATAGGTGCTGCGTCACCTTTTTATTGGGCCAGGCCCATGTAATTTCGAAATACATAAGTATAGGCTATTTTTAGAGTCCGTATGTGTGGGGAAACAAGAGATAGGGTTGATTTCGGACCCTTCCACCAAGGGCCACGAAATTCCCCCTCTCTTCCTCCATATATACAGCCCTTAGGGCACCGTTTAGACTTTGGGTTTTGTTTAGATTAAAAGTTCGCCATAGCTGCAACTTCGCGTACTTCGTTTGTGTTCAACGACCAGACAAAGGCGTCACAGAACCCCACCTTGATCAATAAAGCTTTCATCTTATATTCGCAATATCCAGATTGCAATCTTAGTTTCTTGCTTGTTCTTCGTTTGCTCGTAGGAAACAGACCCTCGTGGTCAGGTTGATCGTGCTCCGGCGTGGTCAATAACCTCTCGGAATTGGTTTAGCGATTGCTAAGGCGCGACGTCCTCGCACGTTCATAGTCGGATCGTCAAAGTCGACTTCCACCAAAGCGATATCCATCATCTCATCGAAAGACGGGACACCTTTGCCTCTATCATTTTGGGCCAAATTGGAGGGGTGTTGGGCTGCAACACACACGAGGCCTTTTCGATCCCTCGGTTAACCGTTGGAGTATCAAACAAAGTCCAAATGATACGAAACTTGACAGGCGGTCTACCGGTAGTAAACCAAGGCCGCTTGGCAAGTCTCGGTCCAATCCGGAAATGTTTAATCCCCACACACGAAAAGAAAGCTAGAAATGGCCACCGGAGGAGAACGAAGCGCCGGAATGCAAAACGGACAACGGGGAAAATGCTCGAATGCATGAGATGAACACGTATGCAAATGCAATGCACAGGATGACATGATATGAGATGCATGAAAACGAAAACAACACACGGAGACAAAGACCCGAACTCAAGAAATAAATATAACTTAACATTGAGAGTTGGTGCAAACTTCGCCGGTGCATCCAAACCCTGTGATATGATACGCTCTTTCAGACATAAACCTCCTTACATCTTCCTCAAAACAGCCACCATACCTACCTATTATGGCATTTCCATAGCCATTCCGAGATATATTGCCATGAAACTTTCCACCATTCCGTCTATCATGACACATTCATCATTGTCATATTGCTTAGCATGATCATGTAGTTGACATAGTATTTGTGGCAAAGACACCGTTCATAATTCTTTCATACATGTCACTCTTGGTTCATTGCATATCCCGGTACACCGTCGGAGGCATTCATATAGAGTCATCTTTTGTTCTAGCATCGAGTTGTAATCATTGAGTTGTAAATAAACAGAAGTGTGATGATCATCATTTTCTAGAGCATTGTCCCAAGTGAGGAATTAAAAAAAGGGGGAGAGAAAGGCCATAAAAAGAGAAGGTCCAAAAAAAGAGAGAGAAAAAGAGAGAAGGGACAATGCTACTATCCTTTGCCACACTTGTGCTTCAAAGTAGCACCATAATCTTCATGATAGAGAGTCTTTTGTTTTGTCACTTTCATATAGTAGTGGGAATTTTTCATTATAGAACTTGGCTTGTATATTCCAACAATGGGCCTCCTCAAGTGCCCTAGGTCTTCGTGAGCAAGCAAGTTGGATGCACACCCACTTAGTTTCTTTTGTCGAGATTTCATACATTTATAGCTCTAGTGCATCCGTTGCATGGCAATCCCTACTCCTTGCATTAACATCAATCGATGGGCATCTCCATAGCCCATTGATTAGCCTCGTTGATGTGAGACTTTCTCCTTTTTTGTCTTCTCCACATAACCCCCATCATCATATTCTATTCCACCCATAGTGCTATGTCCATGGCTCGCGCTCATATATTGCGTGAAAGTTTATAGGTTTGAGATTACTAAAGTATGAAATAATTGCTTGGCTTGTCATCGGGGTTGTGCATGATGAGAGCATTATTGTGTGACGAAAATGGAGCATGACTAAACTATATGATTTTGTAGGGATGAACTTCCTTTGGCCATGTTATTTTGAGAAGACATAATTGCTTAGTTAGTATGTTTGAAGTATTATTATTTTTATGTCAATATGAAATTTTATCTTGAATCTTTCGGATCTGAATATTCATACCACAATTAAGAAGAATTACATTAAATTTATGCCAAGTAGCACTCCGCATCAAAATTATCTTTTTTATCATTTACCTACTCGAGGACGAGCAGGAGTTAAGCTTGGGGATGCTTGATACGTCTCCAACGTATCTATAATTTTTGATTGCTCCATGCTATATTATCTACTGTTTTGGAAATTATTGGGCTTTATTATCCACTATTATATTATTTTTGGGACTAACCTATTAAACGGAGGCCCAGCCCAGAATTGCCGGCTTTTTCCTATTTCAGAGTTTCGCAGAAAAGGAATATCAGACGGAGTCCAAACGGCATGAAACCTTCGGGAACGTGATTTTCGAAACGAACATGATCCAGGAGACTTGGACCCTACGTCAAGAAATAAAGGAGGAAGCCACGAGGTAGGGGGCACACCTACCCCCCAGGCGCGCCCTACACCCTCGTGGGCCCCCTGTCGCTCCACCGACATACTCCTTCCTCCTATATATACCTACGTACCCCCAAACGATCAGAGACGGAGCCAAAAACCTAATTCCACCGCCGCAACCTTCTGTATCCACGAGATCCCATCTTGGGGCCTATTCTCGAGCTCCGCCGGAGGGGGCATCCATCACGGAGGGCTTCTACATCAACACCATAGCCTCTCCGATGAAGTGTGAGTAGTTTACCTCAGACCTTCGGGTCCATAGTTATTAGCTAGATGGATTCTTCTCTCTTTTTGGATCTCAATACAATGTTCTCCCTCTCTCTTGTGGAGATCTATTCGATGTAATCTTATTTTTGCGGTGTGTTTGTTGAGACCGATGAATTGTGGGTTTATGATCAAGATTATCTATGAACAATATTTGAATCTTCTCTGAATTATTTTATGTATGATTGGTTATCTTTGCAAGTCCCTTCGAATTATCAGTTTGGTTTGGACTACTAGATTGATCTTTCTTGCAATGGGAGAAGTGCTTAGCTTTGGGTTCAATCTTGCGGTGTCCTTTTCCAGTGACATTAGGGGCAGCAAGGCATGTATTTTATTGTTGCCATCGAGGATAACAAGATGGGGTTTTTATCATATTTCATGAATTTATCCCTCTACATCATGTCATCTTACTTAAGGCGTTACTCTGTTTTCATGAACTTAATACTCTAGATGCATGCTGGATAGCGGTCGATGAGTGGAGTAATAGTAGTAGATGCAGGCAGGAGTCGGTCTACTTGTCTCCGACGTGATGCCTATATACATGATCATACCTAGATATTCTCATAACTATGCTCAATTATGTCAAATGCTCAACAGTAATTCGTTCACCCACCGTAAAATACTTATGCTCTTGAGAGAAGCCACTAGTGAAACCTATGGCCCCCGGGTCTATCTTCATCATATTAATCTTGCAATACTTAGTTATTTCCTTTGCTTTTTACTTTGCTTTTATTTTACTTTGCATCTTTATCACAAAAATACCAAAAATATTATCTTATCATATCTATCAGATCTCACTCTCGTAAGTGACCGTGAAGGGATTGACAACCCCTTATCGCGTTGGTTGCGAGGAGTTATTTGTTTTGTGCAGGTACGAGGGACTCGCGCATAGCCTCCTGCTGGATTGATACCTTGGTTCTCAAAAACCGAGGGAAATACTTACACTACTTTGCTGCATCATCCTTTCCGCTTCAAGGAAATCCAACGCAGTGCTCAAGACGTAGCACCTGCGCAGAGCTCTTCTTCTTCCATGGCATCAACAGGGCACAGAAGTGATATTATTTGTCGTCGTTGTAAGGGAAGAGGACATTTTGCGAGAGAATGCAAATCTCAGCTTGGGATGATTGCTACTAAGGATGGTGGGTATAAGTCCGCTAGTGACTATGATGTGGAGACTTTGGCTCTTATTACACATGAAGAACACGGTGAGATGATATTGATCATGAGAAGCAATACATGGCCGCTGAAGATGCTGACAGGTATGAATGTTTAGTTGCTCAACGTGCTTTGAGTCTGCAGGTTACACAAGCTGAGAAAAATCACAGGCATAATTTGTTCCATACAAAGGGAGTTGTGAAGGAATGTTCTGTTCGCGTCATCGTAGATGGAGGGAGCTGCAACAACTTGGCTAGCATGGAGATGGTGGAGAAGATATCTCTCACCACAAGACCACATCCACATCCTTACTTCATCCAATGGTTCAATAACAGCGGCAAGGTTAAGGTAACACGTATTGTTCGTGTGCATTTTAGTATCTCTAGATATGCTGATAATGTTGATTGTGATGTGGTACCTATGCAAGCATGTTCCTTATTACTTGGTAGACCATGGCAATTTGATAAAAATTCTGTACACCATGGTAGAAACAATTAGTATACTCTTGTTCATAAGGACAAAAATATTACTTTGCTTCCTATGACTCCTAATTCCATTTTGAAAGATGATGCTAATAGAGCTAATAAAGCAAAACAAGAAAAAAATAAGAGTGAAAATCAGATTGTGGCAAAAGAATTTGAGCAACAAATGAAACCTAATGATAAACCATTTAGTGTTGCTTCTGAAATTAAATTGAAAAGTGCATGTTTACTTGCCACAAAATCTGATATTGATGAGCTAGATTTCACAAAATCTATTTGCTATGGTTTTGTGTGCAAAGAGGCATTATTTTCAGTCGAGGACGTGCCTTCCTCTTTGCCCCCTGCTGTCACTCACATTTTGCAAGAGTTCGCTGACGTTTTTCCACAAGATGTGTCACCGGGATTACCACCTATTCGAGGGATTGAGAATCCAATTGACTTAATTCCCGGTGCATCGCTATCCAACCGTGCATGATAGAGGCGGGGGTGTCCCGATCTTTCGATGAGATGATAACTATCGATTTGGTGGAGACGACTTTGACAATCCGACTACAAACGTGCACAACGTTGCGCCTTAGCAATCGCTAAACCAATCTCCTGAGGTTACTGACGATGCTGGAAGCACGGTCAGCCTGACCACGAAGGTCTATTCCTGCAAGCAATCGAAGAACGAGCAAGAATATGATAAAGCAATCTGAATATTGCAAATATATATGAAGTATTGATAATGATGGGGATCCGGAAGCGGTCTTGGTCCGGTCGTTGGACACAAACGAAGTACACGAAGTTGCAATGGCTAACTTTTAACTAAACAAATCCCAAAGTCTAAACGATGCCCTAAGGGCTGTATATATGGAGGAAGAGGGGGGAATTTCGTGGCCCTTGGTGGAGGGGTCCGAAATCAACCCTATCTCTTGTTTCCCCACACATACGGACTCTAAAAATAGCCTATACTTATGTATTTCGAAATTACATGGGCCTGGCCCAATAATAAGGTGACGCAGCACCTAAAATAGCCTCGGGACGAAATTTATGAAGTGGCATCTTGTATATTTCGTCCAAGGCTTCATGCACCCATTATGGTGGCTTCAAACTCCTGAAATCATCACTTGTAACTCCGTTCTTGTTCCCCTTGCGCATGCCATCATCTCCATGCTTGTTCTTGCTCCAATGTTCATCCTTCTCCAAGCTAGGCCCTTCATTTGTAAGCAAAACAAATGTATCCAATTTAGGCAGCATCATATTCTCATGAACATTAGAATCATTACCAAGAAACGAAAGTACCTGGTAATTTAGTTGGCGTGCACGAGCTCTAGTAATTGGTCCAGTATGTATAGCAGCAGGGACTGTGGGTGTAACAATTGTATTGATGTCCTCATCACAACCTGACCACGAGGGTCTGTTTCCTGCGAGCAAACGAAGAACAAGCAAGAAACTGAGATTGCAATCTGGATATTGCGAATATAAGATGAAAGCTTTATTGATCAAGGTGGGGTTCTGTGACGCCTTTGTCTGGTCGTTGAACACAAACGAAGTACGCGAAGTTGCAGCTATGGCGAACTTTTAATCTAAACAAAACCCAAAGTCTAAACGATGCCCTAAGGGCTGTATATATGGAGGAAGAGGGGGGGAATTTCGTGGCCCTTGGTGGAGGGGTCCGAAATCAACCCTATCTCTTGTTTCCCCACACATACGGACTCTAAAAATAGCCTATACTTATGTATTTCGAAATTACATGGGCCTGGCCCAATAATAAGGTGACGCGGCACCTAAAATAGCCTCGGGACGAAATTTATGAAGTGGCATCTTGTATATTTCGTCCAAGGCTTCATGCACCCATTATGGTGGCTTCAAAGTCCTGAAATCATCACTTGTAACTCCGTTCTTGTTTCCCTTGCGCATGCCATCATCTCCATGCTTGTTCTTGCTCCAATGTTCATCCTTCTCCAAGCTAGGCCCTTCATTTGTAAGCAAAACAAATGTATCCAATTTAGGCAGCATCATATTCTCATGAACATTAGAATCATTACCAAGAAACGAAAGTACCTGGTAATTTAGTTGGCGTGCACGAGCTCTAGTAATTGGTCCAGTATGTATAGCAGCAGGGGTTGTGGGTGTAACAATTGTATTGATGTCCTCATCAGATTGAGTCGTGACTTAGCTTTTTGACATGTAGTGCATCGAGCAATAAAACGCTCAACATCCCGTCTCATCTTTGGCCAAAAGAAATGTGTAGCAAGTACGTCCTCCGTCTTCTTCACGCCAAAATGTCCCATTAATCCTCCTCCATGCGCTTCCTGCAACAACAAAAGACGAACGGAGCTAGCTGGAATGCATAGCTTGTTAGCACAAAACACAAATCCATCGTTAACGACAAACTTGTTCCACATTCTTCCTTCTTTACAATTCTGCATTACATCTTTAAAATCAGCATCATGCACATATTGATCTTTGATGGTCTCCAAACCAAATATTTTGAAGTCAAGTTGTGAAAGCATAGTATAGCGACGAGACAATGCATCAGCAATAACATTTTCTTTTCCCTTCTTGTGTTTAATGACATAAGGGAAAGTCTCAATGAATTCAACCCATTTAGCATGTCTACGATTCAGTTTAGCTTGACTTTTAATATGTTTCAAAGATTCATGATCAGAATGTATAACAAATTCTTTGGGCCATAAATAATGTTGCCATGTTCCTAAAGTCCGAACAAGAGCATATAATTCTTTATCATAAGTAGAATAATTCAGACTAGGCCCACTCAATTTTTCAGAAAAGTATGCAATGGGTTTGCCATCTTGTAATAACACACCTCCTAATCCAATTCCACTAGCATCACATTCAAGCTCAAAAGTCTTATTAAAATCAGGAAGTTGGAGTAAAGGAGCATGTGTCAACTTATCTTTCAATACGGAGAAGGCTTCTTCCTGTGCGGCACCCCAAAGAAAAGGCACATCTTTCTTTGTAAGCTCATTGAGAGGTGCAGCAATGGTGCTGAAATCTCTCACAAAACGCCTATAGAATCCAGCGAGGCCAAGAAAACTCCTCACTTGTGTGACCGTTTTGGGCTGCGGCCAACTCTCAATAGCTTCAATCTTGGCTTTATCAACTTCAATTCCCTGTGGAGTAACAACATAGCCAAGAAAAGATACTCGGTCGGTGCAAAAGGTGCACTTCCCAAGGTTACCAAACAAACGTGCATCACGTAGAGCAATAAAAACAGCACGTAAATGTTCCAAATGTTCTTCCAAAGATCTGCTATAAATCAATATGTCATCAAAGTAAACTACCACAAATCGTCCAATGAAAGCACGTAAAACTTCGTTCATTAATCTCATGAAAGTACTAGGTGCATTAGTTAACCCAAAAGGCATGACTAACCACTCATATAATCCAAACTTAGTTTTAAATGTTGTTTTCCATTCATCTCCCAATTTCATACGAATTTGATGGTATCCACTACGCAAATCAACTTTGGAGAATACTGTAGAGCCACTCAATTCATCCAGCATATCATCTAGCCTAGGAATAGGATGACGATAACGAATAGTAATATTATTAATGCCTCTACAATCAACACACATACGTGATGTACCATCCTTTTTCGGCACTAGAATAATAGGAACAGCACAAGGACTAAGGGATTCGCGTATATAACCTTTGTCGAGAAGCTGTTGTACTTGACGCATAATCTCCTTCGTCTCCTCTGGATTGGTACGGTATGGTGCACGGTTTGGCAGGGAAGCACCGGGAATTAAGTCAATCTGATGCTCAATCCCTCGAATAGGCGGTAATCCCGGTGGCACGTCTTGTGGAAAAACGTCAGCGAACTCCTGTAAAATGTTAGTGACAGCAGGATGCAAAGAGGAAGGCACGTCCTCGAATGAAAATAATGCCTCTTTGCACACAAAAGCATAGCAAACAGATTTGCTGAAATCTAGCTCATCAATATCAGATTTGGTGGCAAATAAACATGCACTTTTCAATTTAATTTCAGAAGCAACACTAGATGGTTTATTATTAGGCTTCATTTGTTGCTCAAATTCTTTTGCCACAATCTGATTTTCACTCTTATTCTTCTCCTGTTGTGCTTTATTAGCTCTATTAATATCATCTTTCAAAATGGAATCAGGAGTCATAGGAAGCAAAGTAATATTTTTATCCTTATGAACAAGAGTATAGTGATTGTTTCTACCATGGTGTACAGAATTTTTATCAAATTGCCATGGTCTACCAAGTAATAAGGAACATGCTTGCATAGGTACCACATCACAATCAACATAATCAGCATATGTAGAGATACTAAAATGCACACGAACAGTACGTGTTACCTTAACCTTGCCGCTGTTGTTGAACCATTGGATGTAGTAAGGATGTGGATGTGGTCTTGTGGTGAGAGAAAGCTTCTCCACCATCTCCATGCTAGCCAAGTTGTTGCTGCTCCCTCCGTCTATTATGACGCGCACAGAACGTTCCTTCACAACTCCCTTGGTATGGAACAAATTGTGCCTCTGATTTTGCTCAGCTTGTGTGACCTGCACACTCAAAACACGTTGAGCAACTAAACATTCATACCTGTCAGCGTCTTCAGGAGCCATGTATTGCGTCTCATGATCAGAATCATCTCCACCATGTTCTTCATGTGTAATAAGAGCCAATGTCTCCTCATCATAGTCACTAGCGGACTCATATCCACCACCCTTGGTAGCAATCATCACACGCGGAGATTTGCATTCTCTCGCATAATGACCTCCTCCCTTACAACGACGACAAATTATATCACTTGTGTGCCCTGTTGATGCCCTGGAAGAAGAAGAACTCTGTGCAGGCCCGGCAGGTGCGCTCTTGGCAGATAATGGTGGTTGTTCCTGTTTTCTTGTATCACGGCTGTAGGAGGCACCTGATTGAGGTGCTGGTGCAGTTCAAGTAGAAGATGCACGCGGTGTCCATGATGAAGGTCGGCCTGCAGAAAAGTTAGTTCGCGCCAATGCTTGTCGATCCTGCACTTCACGTTCAGCTTTACAAGCAAGATGGAATAAACGAGTGATATTAGTATACTCCTTATAGTCTAGAATGGTCTGAATCTCTCTATTTAATCCACCCAGAAAACGTGCAAGCATAGCTTCATTCTCCTCAACAATACCACATCGAATCATGCCAGTTTGTAATTCCTGATAATATTCTTCTACAGAATTTTTTCCTTGTCTTAAACGCTGCAATTTTTGAAGCAATTCACGTTGATAATATGGTGGAACCCAACGCGTACGCATAGCAGTTTTCAAAGCAGCCCAAGTAGTTGGAATAGGATATAATCTACAATGTTCAGACCACCAGACACATGCAAAACTAGTGAAAGCACAAACACCAGCAGCAACCCGTCTCTCCTCGGGATATTGTAAACATGTAAAACGTTGTTCAGTTTCTAACTCCCAAGTAAGATATATATCAGGAACATATCTACCCTCAAATGGTGGAATATTCAATTTCAGTTTAGGAATATGGACATCATCTCGTACCTGAGGTGGTGGTGCAGGCCTACCATTACGAATATATACCTGAGGTCGACCTGCTGGTGGTGGTGCTGGTGGTTGCACGTAGTTTTGATTTTGAGCAACCTCATCCTCGTAATCTCCCACATAATCATCCTCCTCCGCATCAGCAGCAGGAGCCACAGAAGTATCAACAGCAGCACCAACAGTTTGGCCAAACGCAAGACGAACACGGCTCGCTCGGCGGAGGTCTATTTCGCGACGTGGAGGTAGTCGTTGTTGTTGTTGTTGGAGAGGTGCGTTAGGTGCGGCGGGTGGTGGTGGTGGAAGACGCGCGAGCAATTCATTAAACTTGTTATCGAGCTTTGTTTCGAACGTCTTCTCCATGCCATCTATCTTCTCCATGGCCTCTTCAAATCTGTTTAGCACGTCTTGCACCTGTCCACTCATCATTTGCTGAAATTTATCATGCAAATCCTTATTCGTCATGTTCTCCCAGTCAGTCTCGTCGGCTTGTGATCCTGGCATGGTTAGCAGCAATAGAAACACACAAGAATATGATCCTACAGACTACTAACAAGAGGTGGTGGTGGGTGTCACAAATCCATCAAGCAAATCTCAAATTCTTACCAGTTCTTACCCAGCAGCAGGCGGTGATCGGCAACCGTTGTAGTCAAAAACTCTCAAAGCTTGGATAGAGCGATTACCAGCGAGAGTCAAACGCACGACGTAGATGTATGTGGAGCTGGGAAGGCTTATAATATGGTAGCAAAAAGGGTCAGCAATAATCAATTCAGAGATGCAAAGTTGAATAAATGCTCAACGACGGTACTGTGCTGGTCCTAGGCTAGACTGTGCTAGAGACGCGAGCCTAGAACACCAACAAAATCACGGCGCGGCACGTAAACAAGGGAAAAGCACACTCTGGAATATTTTTTTTCGCTCTTTTTTTGCGCTCTTTTTTTTGCGCTGCTTTTTTTTGCGAAAAATCACTATAATGGCGAGTGTCTCAAAACTCTTCCTAGCTCAAACTGACAGGATGGGCATGAAATTTTTTCGACAAAAATTTTTTTTTCGACTGCGCGGACCCAAAAACTGGAAACGGGTCAAAAAAAACTTCCTATAATGGCACCTGTCTCAAAACACTCAGAAAGACCTAAAAATAGGATAGCCAGAATTTTTTTCGAAAAATGCGTTTTCAAAAATTTTTGGGCCTAAACGGAGCGTGGTTTCCGGACTCTTTTTTTTCCAAAACCTACTCCGGCAAGGAAACACGAATCGGAATCTAGATGGATCTCGAAAACAAACCTAATATGACAAGAACTCGGATTGGTGGTGGATATATGGTGGTAGATGGCAGCGGTGGTGGT
This sequence comes from Triticum dicoccoides, assembly GCF_002162155.2. Taxonomy (NCBI): domain Eukaryota; kingdom Viridiplantae; phylum Streptophyta; class Magnoliopsida; order Poales; family Poaceae; genus Triticum; species Triticum dicoccoides. The sequence goes on from NW_021266886.1 coordinate 32,535, forward strand.
ATATGACAGCTGTGGTGGTATATGGATACGGATTCGAAGCGGTGGCGGATAAGCGGTGGTGGTAGATGGCAGGGGTGATGATGATGGTGCGGCGGCGTGACAACTTATGACCAGAACTCGAAACTCTAAAAGACTAGACTCTAAGACCAGCAACTAGACACGAAGATGCAACCGCAAATTCAACAAAGCAAAACCCTAAAAAGATTATGCAAAGGCTCAGATTGGTTCGGATATGATGAACTAATCCTATTTTTTTTGTGGCTTTTTCGTGGACTATAGGTATGAAGAACAGACTCGATCTAAACTACGAAAAACTGTAAAATCTCACCGAGCAACCTGGAAATATGATACCACTTGATAGAGGCAAAGGTGTCCCGTCTTTCGATGAGATGATGGATATCGCTTTGGTGGCAGTCGACTTTGACGATCCGACTACGAACGTGCGAGGACATCGCGCCTTAGCAATCGCTAAACCAACTCCGAGAGGTTATTGACCACGCCGGAGCACGATCAACCTGACCACGAGGGTCTGTTTCCTGCGAGCAAACGAAGAACAAGCAAGAAACTGAGATTGCAATCTGGATATTGCGAATATAAGATGAAAGCTTTATTGATCAAGGTGGGGTTCTGTGACGCCTTTGTCTGGTCGTTGAACACAAACGAAGTACGCGAAGTTGCACCTATGGCGAACTTTTAATCTAAACAAAACCCAAAGTCTAAACGATGCCCTAAGGGCTGTATATATGGAGGAAGAGGGGGGAATTTCGTGGCCCTTGGTGGAGGGGTCCGAAATCAACCCTATCTCTTGTTTCCCCACACATACGGACTCTAAAAATAGCCTATACTTATGTATTTCGAAATTACATGGGCCTGGCCCAATAATAAGGTGACGCAGCACCTAAAATAGCCTCGGGACGAAATTTATGAAGTGGCATCTTGTATATTTCGTCCAAGGCTTCATGCACCCATTATGGTGGCTTCAAAGTCCTGAAATCATCACTTGTAACTCCATTCTTGTTCCCCTTGCGCATGCCATCATCTCCATGCTTGTTCTTGCTCCAATGTTCATCCTTCTCCAAGCTAGGCCCTTCATTTGTAAGCAAAACAAATGTATCCAATTTAGGCAGCATCATATTCTCATGAACATTAGAATCATTACCAAGAAACGAAAGTACCTGGTAATTTAGTTGGCGTGCACGAGCTCTAGTAATTGGTCCAGTATGTATAGCAGCATGGGCTGTGGGTGTAACAATTGTATTGATGTCCTCATCAGTTTGTTTAGCGATTGCTAAGGCGCGACGTCCTCGCACATTCGTAGTCGGATCGTCAAAGTCGACTTCCTCCAAAATGATAGCCACCATATCATCGAAAGACAGGACACCTTTGCCTCTATCACAAAATCTTCCGCTTGCACAACTATGAGGAAGAGAAGAAGATCGCGATGGCATCCCTTGAGTTCCAAGACTACATCCTCATTTGGTGGGAACAAGTCATTGAGCGCCGAGAGGCAAGAGGTGAACCACCCATCACAACTTGGGCACAAATTAAGGATGTCATGAGAGCACGTTACGTGCCAACCTACTACAACCACGACCTCTTCAAGAAACTCTATCTTCTCAAACAAGGAACCAAGAGAGTTGAACGATACTACAAAGAAATGGAGATTGCCATGATACAAGCCAATGTCACGGAAGACGATGAGTAATCTATGGCAAGTTTCTTGAATGGACTCAATCATCCTATCAAGAAGATCGGCGACTTCCAACCATACTCGAACCTTGTCGAGCTTGTGCACCAAGCTACCAAGGCGGAACGTCAAGTGCAAGATGACTTCAAGTATGCCAAGTTCTCATCCAAGTCATATGGTTTCTCCAACACCCAAGCTTCAACGACTCCAACACCTTCTACCTCACCCATGCCATTTACAAGCAACGGCGACAAGTCAATTTACAAGAAAACTTCGACAACCTCAAGTCATCCTCCTACAACAAGAAATTTCAAGCCGAGAGCTTCATCATCCTCTACCCCAACCGATGAGACCATCAAGACAAGTTCCTTCGAATGCTTCACATGCGGCAGCCGAGGCCACAAGTCCTTCGAGTGTACCAACAAACGCACCATGATCTTCAACGACGATGGTACATATGACTCCATGAGTGAAGGAGAAATGGAAGCACTTGAGCAAGTGGCCATGCACCGGCAAGTGAACAAGGATGAATATGATCAACTCTTTTGTGATGAACCAAAGCTTCCATATCTTCCATACCAAGGCCGACATCAATGGAAGGTCCATATAGTTCATCATCGATGGAGGGAGTTTTCATAACTTGGCAAGTGAAGAACTTTGCTCCAAACTCCAATTGGTCAAGATGAAGCACCCACATCCCTACAAAGTTCAATGGCTAAGCGACTCCGGCACTATCCAAGTCGAGCATATGGTACAAGTTTCCTACAAAATCGGAGCTTACGAAGAAACTTTGGAGTGTGATGCCGTTCCTGTGTCCGTTTGCCACCTCCTTCTTGGACGGCCATGGCAATTTGACCGAGGTGTCTTCCACAACGGGCATACGAATCACTATAGGATCAAGATGAAAGGAAAGGCATATGTGTAACGACCAATGTCTCCAAGCCAAGTGATCGCCGACAAGCAAGCCACCCATCATGGAGAAAATAGTGAGAGAGCGAACCACCAAAAAGAGAGTGAGCGCCACAAGCCCAATTTGAGTGCCTCTATGATGAGCGACAAGAAAAACCTAGTTCTATTTGCCACGAAAAGTGAGATGAGAGAAGTGTGCGAGAACCATTCAAGTGTCATGCACTATGTCCTTTGGTGCAAGGACGAGGCAACAAAACTAACACCTCTCACAATTTGCCTTTAGTGTTATCTTCTCTTTTGCAGGAATTCCAAGACATACTCCCCGACGAGCTACCTCCGGGTCTACCTCCATTACAAGGCATCGAACACCGAATCGACCTCATCCCTAGAGCACCCCTTCCTAACAAGGCTCCCTACCGTGTCAACCCCGAGGAAACTAAGGAGATCCAATGGCAAGTACAACAACTCATCGACAACGGCCATGTACGGGAAAGCTTGAGCCCTTGTGCCATACCGGTAATCCTTGTTCCCAAGAAATATGGTACATATCACATGTGTTCTGATTCTCTTCCTATCAATGCTATTGTCGTGCGTTATCGTTACCCTATTCCATTATTAGATGATATGCTAGATGAGCTTAGCGGAGCCACCATTTTCTCTAAAAATGATCTTAAAAGTGGCTACTATCAAATACGCATCCATGAAGGTGATGAATGGAAAACCGCATTTAAGACCAAATTCGGCTTATATGAATGGCTTGTTATGCCAATGGGTTTATCCGAAGCACCCGGTACTTTGATGCGAGTCATGCATTTTGTTCTTTGACCCTATATTGGTGTATTTGTTGTGGTCTACTTTGACGATATTCTTGTTTTTAGCAAATCTCTCAAAGATCATGTCACGCATCTTAGAACCTTGTTGCAAACCCTTAGGAAAGAGCGCCTTTATGCTAATATGGACAAATGCCTTTTTGGTGTTGATAAGCTTGTTTTCTTGGGTTTCGTTGTGTCTTCTAAGGGTGTTGATGTAGATGAATCTAAGATCGATGCTATTAAAACTTGGCCCCAACCAACCAACTTGCAACAAGTGTGTAGTTTTCTTGGTTTAGATGGTTTGTATCGTAGATTTGTGAAGGATTTTAGCACCATTGCTTCACCCTTGCATGTTTTGAGTAAGAAAAATACGCCATTTGTTTGGGGACCATCCCAATATACCGCATTCAATGACATTAATAATTTTCTTACACATGCTCCTTTGCTTGCTTTACCCAACATCAATAAACCATTTGAGATTAATTGCGATGCTAGCGGTTATGAAATAGGACGTGTGTTAATGCAAGAGAAGCGTCGTATAGCTTTCTTTAGTGAAAGACTTTCCAGAGGGCAACTCAATTATCCCATCTATGTCAAAGAGCTATATGCTTTAGTGATAGTCTTGCATGTTTGGGAGCATTATCTCCGTCCTCATGAGTTCATTCTTCACATAGATCAAGAAACACTTAAGTATCTTAAGGGTCAAACTAAGTTGAACAAGCGTCATGCTAAATTGAGTGAATTCATTGAGTCATTTCCTTATGTCGTCAAGTGTATTAAAGGTACGGAAAATATTGTGGCGGATGCTCCTTCCCGTACATGCATGCTTGTAACCCAACTTGAATTGAATGTCATAGGCTTTGAGCACATAAAAGACTTGTATGCACAAGATCCTACTATTGCAATTCCTTATGCCAAGTGTTTGACGCATACATTTTGTGATGAGGACATGACTACCTTGGATACGACCAAAAATATTGCATACATGCATATTTGTCAGGTGATTTCTAGTGCAAACTATTCAATAATCTATTTATGTTATCCAGAACAAAAATACTTCACACACTTTTGTGTTTTGTCTAATTACAGGTGTATGGGATATTTGTACAATTCACATATGAAGATAACGGAGAAAGAGATGTTTAAGTGTTGTTCAAAAAGTTCTCTCACGTCACTTTTGAGCCAAGAGAAGATAGAGTCCAAGTCTCTCACGTTCTGGATTCAGATTCGGACTGCACAGACATACCTGACTCAAAACGCCAACAACTTTTTCATACGGACTCCGAATTGGGTGATTCTTTTTTTGTTGGATTCTAGATTTTGTGCTCTTTCCAGCATAGTTGGATTCACCTTCAAATTCGTCCGGAGCGTTGAGATATCGACGAAACAATCAAACGCTACATCAGAATCCTAGTCAAACAACAAGTCCAAAGGTGTTGCATCACCTCCACTTGGGCCGATTGGCCTTGTATGACCTAGGGTTAGTTTTAGGCTGCCTTGGGACGTCCTCCCACCTCCTAGGCCGCCACCCCTTGCTCCTATATAAGTAGATCCATCTAGTAGCTTTTCCCTTGGGATTTGTTTAGTTAAAAGTTAGCCATTGCAACTTCGTGTACTTCGTTTGTGTCCGACGACCAGACCAAGACCGCTTACGGATCCCCACCTTTATCAATACTTCATACATATTCGCAATATTCAGATTGCTTTTATCATATTCTTGCTCGTTCTTCGATTGCTTGCAGGAATAGACCTTCGTGGTCAGGTTGATCGTGCTCCGGCGTGGTCAATAACCTCAGGAGATTGGTTTAGCGATTGCTAAGGCGCAACGTCGTGCACGTTTGTAGTCGGATCGTCAAAGTCGTCTCCACCAAATCGGTAGTTATCATCTCATTGAAAGATCGGGACACCCCGCCTCTATCAAGTGGTATCAGTTTTCAGGTTGCTCGGTGAGAATTTCCAGTTTTCCCTAGATTAGATTTATTTTCTTACCTATTGTCCAAGAAAAAGCCACAAAAAAAGATAGATCTATTCATCCTTTGTCCAAGCCAGTCTGAGCCTTTGCATTTTTCTTTTCATTGTTTGCATTATTGAATTATCGGTTGCATCGCCGTGTCGAGTTGCTGGTCTTAGTGTCTAGTTCCTTTAGAGTTTCGAGTCCTGTTCACATTAGTCACGCCGCCGCTGCATCATTATCCCTTCCGCTGTCCACCATCCCATCCATCAATTTTCACCATGTGTTACGCACTGTTCGTTGTCATAATCATAGTTGAGGTCATTCACATCTTCGCCTGATCCAATCTGCATCTTATCTAGTTTGTCTTGGAAACAGGGAGAAAAAAAGAAAAAAAAAGAAAAAGAAAAAAAGTGTGATAAAAAAAAGAGAGAAGAGAAAAAAAAATTCGGATCTATCTAGACTCAATCTCGTAGTTGAATTCGGACTGGAATCTGTTTTGTGCACTGTTCAGTAAAAAAGGCATAACTTCCTCATACGAACTCCGTTTTGGCTCCACAAGTACTCAAATTAAAGCTAGCGACTAGACGCATCTGAATAGTTGCAAAAGCTAGTTCAATATTTGGCGTCTCAAAATCAGCTTCTAAATAGGTCTTTTTGCCCTCCGAAGTTCGCGCATACAGTTTGTTCCAGTTTTTCAGGCCAGTTTTAGAATTCTTTGACTCCTCATATCAATTCAGAATTGAGTGATTCTTTTTGCATTGGAAAGCTTGAGTTAGTAGCAAACTTTTCAAGAGGAAAGTTGGAGAGAGAGTTGTTATATATCCTGCTTGGCAGTTGTTATTCATCATTATCTTTACTGCCGTTGTGATCTTCACTTATATCTTGCTGTCCAGAGCTACTTATCCTTCATTGATGCTAGTTGTGCTATGTCGTGACCTCATTAGTGTTCTAGGCTCGCGTCTCTAGTCCGGTCTAGCCTAGGACCAGCACAGTACCGTCGTTGAGCGTTTATTCAACATTGCATCTTTGAATTGATTCTTGCTAATCTTTTGCTACCATATATAGCCAACCCAGCTCCACATATTTCTACACCGTGTATACGTACGTTCCCCTGGCAATCGCTTTACACAATCTTCGGAGTTATTTGACACCGCTGGTTGCCTGTTACCACCTGTCGCATGGTAAGAACTTGTAAGATATTGATATTTGCTTTACTGTGAGCACATTACAACCACATCCTAGTAGTTCATAGGAACATTATTCTCGAATTTTGTTTCTTTTTTCTACTAATCATGACAGGTTCCGGAGAAAGAAGTTCTTGGACGATGAACATATCTTCACCATCACGAGAGTTGGGACAACACACACAAGCACATGGTCAGGTTATCTCTTTACCATCATTTGAGGGTAGATTTAATCCTGCTATTTATCTAGATTGGGAGCTTGAAGTAGAACAAGTTTTTAGTTACCATGACTTTTCTGAACTTGAGCGAGCACGGGCTGCCACTAGAGCATTTACTGGTTTTGCTTCTGTTTGGTGGAGTGTGCATTGTAAGAAAAACATTGATAACCAACCCACAACTTGGAAAGATTTGAAACATGTAATGAGACAACAATTTTTCCCTCCTTACTATCGTCGTGAATTACTTCGCAAATGTGAACAATTTAAACAAGGCAATAAAGCTGTTCATGCTTACTACCAAGAGTTCAAATCTTATATGCATCATTGTGACATAGAAGAATCTGAGGATGATACAATGAATAGATTTTTTGGTGGTTTGAACCATGATATTCAGGCAAGATTTAGGTATATTCCTCGTTGCATTACTGGTATGTATGTTCGTGCTTGTACCTTTGAGAGACAGTTACAGGAGGATGCATTGGGTGACTACAACAACTACTATTCCAATTCATGCTCACTACCATCAGTTGATTCCTCCACCGTTGCACCTACTAGAGCAGCCACACCTCAGATTGTGAGTGCGACATCATCTCAAGTGTATGGTACATTGTCATTGTCCATACCGACATCAGCTACGTCTTTGCGACAAGGTAACAGTAAAGGTATTGATGATATAACTTCACATGAGAATGATGCATCCCTAATTAACTTAAATACATCATGTGTTGAGTTACCTGTTGATTTGAGCACGCCACCTATTTTAGAGAATCATGTTACTATCATGAATGCATCATGTGATCAAACAACTGAAATACCAACAATTTTGAGTGCACCCATTGAATTAACTATTGATGCAAAAGAACCAATGTTTAATCATTTTGATATGACCTCTAATCTTGGTGATGATTCTGTGTCCAATGACTTACTGCATGTTTGCTTATTTAAGAATGTTGTAGCATGTAAATTTGATGCAAGTAAGGTTTATTCACCAATATTGGGATGGTTTGATGATGAATATTGTCAATCATTTGATAGGAATAAGAGCTTCACTTATATGTGCAAACTGAGTTGCAATATTTTCATGCCTTCTACTTATGATAATATTTTGCCTTTATATTTTATGATATATGAAAGTTACTCATGTATACATGTGTCATATGTGCAAAAATCAAGGGAAGTAAAAATGGATGACATATACATATACAATATGTATACCTTGTCTCTTTTCTTAGCCACATTTCAGATTAAGCAACGCCGAGGACGGCTTTGTTTTTAAAAAGGGGAGGATGATGAGGACATGACTACCTTGGATACGACCAAAAACATTGCATACATGCATATTTGTCAGGTGATTTCTAGTGCAAACTATTCAATAATCTATTTATGTTATCCAGAACAAAAATACTTCACACACTTTTGTGTTTTGTCTAATTACAGGTGTATGGGATATTTGTACAATTCACATATGAAGATAAGGGAGAAAGAGATGTTTAAGTGTTGTTCAAAAAGTTCTCTCACGTCACTTTTGAGCCAAGAGAAGATAGAGTCCAAGTCTCTCACGTTCTGGATTCAGATTCGGACTGCACAGACATACCTGAATCAAAATGCCAATAACTTTTTCATACGGACTCCGAATGGGGTGATTCTTTTTTGTTGGATTCTAGATTTTGTGCTCTTTCCAGCATAGTTGGATTCACCTTCATATTCGACCGGAGCGTTGAGATATCGACGAAACAATCAAACACTACAGCAGAATCCGAGTCAAACAACAAGTCCAAAGGTGTTGCATCACCTCCACTTGGGCCGATTGGCCTTGTACGACCTAGGGTTAGTTTTAGGCTTCCTTGGGACGTCCTCCCACCTCCTAGGCCGCCACCCCTTGCTCCTATATAAGTAGATCCATCTAGTAGCTTTTCCCTTGGGATTTGTTTAGTTAAAAGTTAGCCATTGCAACTTCGTGTACTTCGTTTGTGTCCGACGACCAGACCAAGACCGCTTACGGATCCCCACCTTTATCAATACTTCATACATATTTGCAATATTCAGATTGCTTTTATCATATTCTTGCTCGTTCTTCGATTGCTTGCAGGAATAGACCTTCGTGGTCAGGTTGATCGTGCTCCGGCGTGGTCAATAACCTCAGGAGATTGGTTTAGCGATTGCTAAGGCGCAACGTCGTGCACGTTTGTAGTCGGATCGTCAAAGTCGTCTCCACCAAATCGGTAGTTATCATCTCATCGAAAGATCGGGACACCCCGCCTCTATCATTTTGGGAATGCTATTACATCAAAGATGATTATCTTATGAGAGCTAAGAAACTTCGCATCCCCGAGTCTTCTCTTCGTTTGTTACTTCTGCAAGAATCTCGTGGAGGACTAATGGAACACTTTGGACGCGACAAGACATTTGCTACACGCTCCAAGAACTATTTTTGGCCCAAGATGTTTTGTGACATCTCACGCTTTCTACATGTCGCAAAGCTAAGTCTAAAGCTCAATTTCATGGCCTTTATATGCCCCTTCCAATTCCATATCACACATGGGAGGATATTAGCATGGATTTTGTGCTTGGTTTACCTTGAACTAGAAATGGAAAGGATTCTGTGTTTGTTGTTGTGGACTGATTCTCTAAAATGGCACATTTCATACCATGCAACAAGATAGATGATGCTTCACATGTTGAAAATCATTTTTGTAGGGAAATCTTGCACCTACATGGAGTGCCTAAGACAATTGTCTCGGACCGCAGCGTCAAGTTCTTGAGTTACTTTTGGAAGACCTTATGCTCCAAGCTCGGAATCAAGCTCTTGTTCTCTTCGGCATACCATCACCAAACCAACGTCCAAACGGAGGTGACGAACCGAACACTCTCCACTCTACTATGCGTATTGATCAAGAGGAACATCAAGGAGTGGGAAGAGTGCCTACCCATCGCTGAGTACGCCTACAACCGCGCAAGACATTCAACTACCGGCAAGTCCCCTTTCGGGGTCGTCTACGGTTTCAACCCGTTATCCCCATTGGACATTCTTCCTCTACCACTTCAAGAGCGCATCAACATGGATGCGAGTGCACGAGTGAACTATCTCAAGAAGATGCATGAAGATACAAGGGACACCATCGAGCGCCAAGTACAACGACTCACGACCAAGCTCAACTTCAACAAGCAACCCATGTTATTCAACATTGGAGATCTTGTCTGGCTACACCTTCGCAAGGACCGGTTCCCCAACGAACGCAAGTCCAAACTTCTACCACGAGCCAATGGACCCTTCAAGGTGCTAGCATGCTACAACAACAACCCTTACAAGATCGACCTCCCGCGCGACAAGTACAACGTGAGGGACGTCTTCAACGTCAAGGATCTCTCGCCCTACCATGGTGACGAAGATTTCGATCCGAGGTCAGATCTTTCCCAAGGGGGGGAGATGATGCGGAGCATCCCACGGTCATCCATATGGATGTATCGACATCTCGCACGACACCACTTGGACCAATGACAAGAGCTCGAGGAAAGGCTATCGAAGATAAGGTGAACTCGCTCCTCTTCGAACTACCACTTTGTAGACATGCGACACGGCTACTACGTCAAGCGGAAACACTATGTGTGATCCGGTATGATGAGGACATCAATACCATTGTTACACCCACAGCCCCTACTGCTACATATACGGGACCAATTACTAGAGCAACGCGCACGCCAATTAAATTATCAGGTACTTTCGTTTCTTGGTAATGATTCTAATGTTCATGAGAATATGATGCTGCCTAAATTGGATACATTTGTTTTGCTTACATATGAAGGGCCTAGCTTGGAGAAGGATGAACATTGGAGCAAGAACAAGCATGGAGATGATGTCATGCGCAAGGGGAACAAGAACGGAGTTACAAGTGATGATTTCAGGACTTTGAAGCCACCATAATGGGTGCATGAAGCCTTGGATGAAATATACAAGATGCCACTTCATAAATTTCGTCCCGAGGCTATTTTAGGTGCTGCGTCACCTTATTATTGGGCCAGGCCCATGTAATTTCGAAATACATAAGTATAGGCTATTTTTAGAGTCCGTATGTGTGGGGAAACAAGAGATAGGGTTGATTTCGGACCCCTCCACCAAGGGCCACGAAATTCCCCCCTCTTCCTCCATATATACAGCCCTTAGGGCATCGTTTAGACTTTGGGTTTTGTTTAGATTAAAAGTTCGCCATAGCTGCAACTTCGCGTACTTCGTTTGTGTTCAACGACCAGACAAAGGCGTCACAGAACCCCACCTTGATCAATAAAGCTTTCATCTTATATTCGCAATATCCAGATTGCAATCTTAGTTTCTTGCTTGTTCTTTGTTTGCTCGCAGGAAACAGACCCTCGTGGTCAGGTTGATCGTGCTCCGGCGTGGTCAATAACCTCTCGGAGTTGGTTTAGCGATTGCTAAGGCGCGACGTCCTCGCATGATGAGGACATCAATACAATTGTTACACCCACAGCCCCTGCTGCTATACATACTGGACCAATTACTAGAGCTCGTGCACGCCAACTAAATTACCAGGTACTTTCGTTTCTTGGTAATGATTCTAATGTTCATGAGAATATGATGCTGCCTAAATTGGATACATTTGTTTTGCTTACAAATGAAGGGCCTAGCTTGGAGAAGGATGAACATTGGAGCAAGAACAAGCATGGAGATGATGGCATGCGCAAGGGGAACAAGAACGGAGTTACAAGTGATGATTTCAGGACTTTGAAGCCACCATAATGGGTGCATGAAGCCTTGGACGAAATATACAAGATGCCACTTCATAAATTTCGTCATGAGGCTATTTTAGGTGCTGCGTCACCTTATTATTGGGCCAGGCCCATGTAATTTCGAAATACATAAGTATAGGCTATTTTTAGAGTCCGTATGTGTGGGGAAACAAGAGATAGGGTTGATTTCGGACTCCTCCACCAAGGGCCACGAAATTCCCCCCTCTTCCTCCATATATACAGCCCTTAGGGCATCGTTTAGACTTTGGGTTTTGTTTAGATTAAAAGTTCGCCATAGCTGCAACTTCGCATACTTCGTTTGTGTTCAACGACCAGACAAAGGCGTCACAGAACCCCACCTTGATCAATAAAGCTTTCATCTTATATTCGCAATATCCAGATTGCAATCTCAGTTTCTTGCTTGTTCTTCGTTTGCTCGCAGGAAACAGACCCTCGTGGTCAGGTTGATCGTGCTCCGGCGTGGTCAATAACCTCTTGGAGTTGGTTTAGCGATTGCTAAGGCGCGACGTCCTCGCACGTTCGTAGTCGGATCGTCAAAGTCGACTGCCACCAAAGCGATATCCATCATCTCATCGAAAGATGGGACACCTTTGCCTCTATCAAGTGGTATCAGATTTCCAGGTTGCTCGGTGAGATTTTACAGTTTTTCGTAGTTTAGATCGAGTCTGTTCTTCATACCTATAGTCCACGAAAAAGCCAAAAAAAAAATTAGGGTTAGTTCATCCCATCCGAACCAATCTGAGCCTTGCATAATCTTTTCTGTATTTGCTTTGTTGAATTTGCGGTTGCATCGTCGTGTCAAGTTGCTGGTCTTAGCGTCTAGTCTTTTAGAGTTTCGAGTTCTGTTCACAGGTTGTAACATCGCCGCTGGCATATATCACCACCGCATCATCATCGTCGCTGTTGCCATATACCACCACCACATATTCACCGCCAATCCGAATCCATATACGCCAGCACATATCCGCCGCCATCACGCCAATCCGAGTTCACCTGCAACATATATCCGCCACCTGTCCGTGTTCCACCAGATTCATCTCTGCCACCAGTCCGAGTTCCACCAGATTCATCTCCGCCACCAGTCCTAGTCCGAGTCTAGTAATTTCGTCCCGATGTAGTAAGGATGTGGATGTGGTCTTGTGGTGAGAGAAAGCTTCTCCACCATCTCCATGCTAGCCAAGTTGTTGCAGCTCCCTCCGTCTATTATGACGCGCACAGAACGTTCCTTCACAACTCCCTTGGTATGGAACAAATTGTGCCTCTGATTTTGCTCAGCTTGTGTGACCTGCACACTCAAAACACGTTGAGCAACTAAACATTCATACCTGTCAGCGTCTTCAGGAGCCATGTATTGCATCTCATGTTCAGAATCATCTCCACCATGTTCTTCACGTGTAATAAGAGCCAATGTCTCCTCATCATAGTCACTAGCGGACTCATATCCACCACCCTCGGTAGCAATCATCACACGCGGAGATTTGCATTCTCTCGCATAATGACCTCCTCCTGATGAGGACATCAATACCATTGTTACACCCACAGCCCCTACTGCTACATATACGGGACCAATTACTAGAGCTCGCGCACGCCAATTAAATTATCAGGTACTTTCGTTTCTTGGTAATGACTCTAATGTTCATGAGAATATGATGCTGCCTAAATTGGATACATTTGTTTTGCTTACAAATGAAGGGCCTAGCTTGGAGAAGGATGAACATTGGAGCAAGAACAAGCAGGGAGATGATGCCATGCGCAAGGGGAACAAGAACGGAGTTACAAGTGATGATTCCAGGACTTTGAAGCCACCATAATGGGTGCATGAAGCCATGGACGAAATATACAAGATGCCACTTCATAAATTTCGTCCCGAGGCTATTTTAGGTGCTGCGTCACCTTATTATTGGGCCAGGCCCATGTAATTTCGAAATACATAAGTATAGGCTATTTTTAGAGTCCGTATGTGTGGGGAAACAAGAGATAGGGTTGATTTCGGACCCCTCCACCAAGGGCCACGAAATTCCCCCCTCTTCCTCCATATATACAGCCCTTAGGGCATCGTTTAGACTTTGGGTTTTGTTTAGATTAAAAGTTCGCCATAGCTGCAACTTCGCGTACTTCGTTCGTGTTCAACGACCAGACAAAGGCGTCACAGAACCCCACCTTGATCAATAAAGCTTTCATCTTATATTCGCAATATCCAGATTGCAATCTTAGTTTCTTGCTTGTTCTTCGTTTGCTCGCAGGAAACAGACCCTCGTGGTCAGGTTGATCGTGCTCCGGCGTGGTCAATAACCTCTCGGAGTTGGTTTAGCGATTGCTAAGGCGCGACGTCCTCGCACGTTCGTAGTCGGATCGTCAAAGTCGACTTCCACCAAAGCGATATCCATCATCTCATCGAAAGACGGGACACCTTTGCCTCTATCAAGTGGTATCAGATTTCCAGGTTGCTCGGTGAGATTTTACAGTTTTTCGTAGTTTAGATCGAGTCTGTTCTTCATACCTACAGTCCACGAAAAAGCCACAAAAAAAAATTTAGGGTTAGTTCATCATATCCGAACCAATCTGAGCCTTTGTGATGAGGACATCAATACAATTGTTACACCCACAGCCCCTGCTGCTATACATACTGGACCAATTACTAGAGCTCGTGCACGCCAACTAAATTACCAGGTACTTTCGTTTCTTGCTAATGATTTTAATGTTCATGAGAATATGATGCTGCCTAAATTGGATACATTTGTTTTGCTTACAAATGAAGGGCCTAGCTTGGAGAAGGATGAACATTGGAGCAAGAACAAGCATGGAGATGATGGCATGCGCAAGGGGAACAAGAACGGAGTTACAAGTGATGATTTCAGGACTTTGAAGCCACCATAATGGGTGCATGAAGCCTTGGACGAAATATACAAGATGCCACTTCATAAATTTCGTCCGGAGGCTATTTTAGGTGCTGCGTCACCTTATTATTGGGCCAGGCCCATGTAATTTCGAAATACATAAGTATAGGCTATTTTTAGAGTCCGTATGTGTGGGGAAACAAGAGATAGGGTTGATTTCGGACCCCTCCACCAAGGGCCACGAAATTCCCCCCTCTTCCTCCATATATACAGCCCTTAGGGCATCGTTTAGACTTTGGGTTTTGTTTAGATTAAAAGTTCGCCATAGCTGCAACTTCGCGTACTTCGTTTGTGTTCAACGACCAGACAAAGGCGTCACAGAACCCCACCTTGATCAATAAAGCTTTCATCTTATATTCGCAATATCCATATTGCAATCTCAGTTTCTTGCTTGTTCTTCGTTTGCTCGCAGGAAACAGACCCTCGTGGTCAGGTTGATCGTGCTCCGGCGTGGTCAATAACCTCTTGGAGTTGGTTTAGCGATTGCTAAGGCGCGACGTCCTCGCACGTTCGTAGTCGGATCGTCAAAGTCGACTGCCACCAAAGCGATATCCATCATCTCATCGAAAGATGGGACACCTTTGCCTCTATCAAGTGGTATCAGATTTCCAGGTTGCTCGGTGAGATTTTACAGTTTTTCGTAGTTTAGATCGAGTCTGTTCTTCATACCTATAGTCCACGAAAAAGCCAAAAAAAAAATTAGGGTTAGTTCATCCCATCCGCACCAATCTGAGCCTTGCATAATCTTTTCTGTATTTGCTTTGTTGAATTTGCGGTTGCATCGTCGTGTCCAGTTGCTGGTCTTAGCGTCTAGTCTTTTAGAGTTTCGAGTTCTGTTCACAGGTTGTCACGTCGCCGCTGGCATATATCACCACCGCATCATCATCGTCGCTGTTGCCGTATACCACCACCACATATTCACCGCCAATCCGAATCCATATACGCCAGCACATATCCGCCGCCATCACGCCAATCCGAGTTCACCTGCAACATATATCCGCCACCTGTCCGTGTTCCACCAGATTCATCTCTGCCACCAGTCCGAGTTCCACCAGATTCATCTCCGCCACCAGTCCTAGTCCGAGTCTAGTAATTTCGTCCCGATGTAGTAAGGATGTGGATGTGGTCTTGTGGTGAGAGAAAGCTTCTCCACCATCTCCATGCTAGCCAAGTTGTTGCAGCTCCCTCCGTCTATTATGACGCGCACAGAACGTTCCTTCACAACTCCCTTGGTATGGAACAAATTATGCCTCTGATTTTGCTCAGCTTGTGTGACCTGCACACTCAAAACACGTTGAGCAACTAAACATTCATACCTGTCAGCGTCTTCAGGAGCCATGTATTGCATCTCATGTTCAGAATCATCTCCACCATGTTCTTCACGTGTAATAAGAGCCAATGTCTCCTCATCATAGTCACTAGCGGACTCATATCCACCACCCTCGGTAGCAATCATCACACGCGGAGATTTGCATTCTCTCGCATAATGACCTCCTCCTGATGAGGACATCAATACCATTGTTACACCCACAGCCCCTACTGCTACATATACGGGACCAATTACTAGAGCTCGCGCACGCCAATTAAATTATCAGGTACTTTCGTTTCTTGGTAATGACTCTAATGTTCATGAGAATATGATGCTGCCTAAATTGGATACATTTGTTTTGCTTACAAATGAAGGGCCTAGCTTGGAGAAGGATGAACATTGGAGCAAGAACAAGCAGGGAGATGATGCCATGCGCAAGGGGAACAAGAACGGAGTTACAAGTGATGATTCCAGGACTTTGAAGCCACCATAATGGGTGCATGAAGCCATGGACGAAATATACAAGATGCCACTTCATAAATTTCGTCCCGAGGCTATTTTAGGTGCTGCGTCACCTTATTATTGGGCCAGGCCCATGTAATTTCGAAATACATAAGTATAGGCTATTTTTAGAGTCCGTATGTGTGGGGAAACAAGAGATAGGGTTGATTTCGGACCCCTCCACCAAGGGCCACGAAATTCCCCCCTCTTCCTCCATATATACAGCCCTTAGGGCATCGTTTAGACTTTGGGTTTTGTTTAGATTAAAAGTTCGCCATAGCTGCAACTTCGCGTACTTCGTTCGTGTTCAACGACCAGACAAAGGCGTCACAGAACCCCACCTTGATCAATAAAGCTTTCATCTTATATTCGCAATATCCAGATTGCAATCTTAGTTTCTTGCTTGTTCTTCGTTTGCTCGCAGGAAACAGACCCTCGTGGTCAGGTTGATCGTGCTCCGGCGTGGTCAATAACCTCTCGGAGTTGGTTTAGCGATTGCTAAGGCGCGACGTCCTCGCACGTTCGTAGTCGGATCGTCAAAGTCGACTTCCACCAAAGCGATATCCATCATCTCATCGAAAGACGGGACACCTTTGCCTCTATCATTCTCCAAGCTAGGACCTTCATTTGTAAGCAAAACAAATGTATCCAATTTAGGCAGCATCATATTCTCATGAACATTAGAATCATTACCAAGAAACGAAAGTACCTGGTAATTTAGTTGGCGTGCGCGAGCTCTAGTAATTGGTCTAGTATGTATAGCAGCAGGGGCTGTGGGTGTAACAATGGTATTGATGTCCTCATCAGGAGATATCGTTTCCACATATATATTGACTGATTGATGAGGACATCAATACAATTGTTACACCCACAGCCCCTGCTGCTATACATACTGGACCAATTACTAGAGCTCGTGCACGCCAACTAAATTACCAGGTACTTTCGTTTCTTGGTAATGATTCTAATGTTCATGAGAATATGATGCTGCCTAAATTGGATACATTTGTTTTGCTTACAAATGAAGGGCCTAGCTTGGAGAAGGATGAACATTGGAGCAAGAACAAGCATGGAGATGATGGCATGCGCAAGGGAAACAAGAACGGAGTTACAAGTGATGATTTCAGGACTTTGAAACCACCATAATGGGTGCATGAAGCCTTGGACGAAATATACAAGATGCCACTTCACAAATTTCGTCCCGAGGCTATTTTAGGTGCTGCGTCACCTTATTATTGGGCCAGGCCCATGTAATTTCGAAATACATAAGTATAGGCTATTTTTAGAGTCCGTATGTGTGGGGAAACAAGAGATAGGGTTGATTTCGGACCCCTCCACCAAGGGCCACGAAATTCCCCCCTCTTCCTCCATATATACAGCCCTTAGGGCATCGTTTAGACTTTGGGTTTTGTTTAGATTAAAAGTTCGCCGTAGCTGCAACTTCGCGTACTTCGTTTGTGTTCAACGACCAGACAAAGGCGTCACAGAACCCCACCTTGATCAATAAAGCTTTCATCTTATATTCGCAATATCCAGATTGCAATCTCAGTTTCTTGCTTGTTCTTCGTTTGCTCGCAGGAAACAGACCCTCGTGGTCAGGTTGATCGTGCTCCGGCGTGGTCAATAACCTCTTGGAGTTGGTTTAGCGATTGCTAAGGCGCGACGTCCTCGCACGTTCGTAGTCGGATCGTCAAAGTCGACTGCCACCAAAGCGATATCCATCATCTCATCGAAAGATGGGACACCTTTGCCTCTATCAAGTGGTATCAGATTTCCAGGTTGCTCGGTGAGATTTTACAGTTTTTCGTAGTTTAGATCGAGTCTGTTCTTCATACCTATAGTCCACGAAAAAGCCAAAAAAAAATTAGCGTTAGTTCATCCCATCCGAACCAATCTGAGCCTTGCATAATCTTTTCTGTATTTGCTTTGTTGAATTTGCGGTTGCATCGTCGTGTCAAGTTGCTGGTCTTAGCGTCTAGTCTTTTAGAGTTTCGAGTTCTGTTCACAGGTTGTCACGTCGCCGCTGGCATATATCACCACCGCATCATCATCGTCGCTGTTGCCATATACCACCACCACATATTCACCGCCAATCCGAATCCATATACGCCAGCACATATCCGCCGCCATCACGCCAATCCGAGTTCACCTGCAACATATATCCGCAACCTGTCCGTGTTCCACCAGATTCATCTCTGCCACCAGTCCGAGTTCCACCAGATTCATCTCCGCCACCAGTCCTAGTCCGAGTCTAGTAATTTCGTCCCGATGTAGTAAGGATGTGGATGTGGTCTTGTGGTGAGAGAAAGCTTCTCCACCATCTCCATGCTAGCCAAGTTGTTGCAGCTCCCTCCGTCTATTATGACGCGCACAGAACGTTCCTTCACAACTCCCTTGGTATGGAACAAATTGTGCCTCTGATTTTGCTCAGCTTGTGTGACCTGCACACTCAAAACACGTTGAGCAACTAAACATTCATACCTGTCAGCGTCTTCAGGAGCCATGTATTGCATCTCATGTTCAGAATCATCTCCACCATGTTCTTCACGTGTAATAAGAGCCAATGTCTCCTCATCATAGTCACTAGCGGACTCATATCCACCACCCTCGGTAGCAATCATCACACGCGGAGATTTGCATTCTCTCGCATAATGACCTCCTCCTGATGAGGACATCAATACCATTGTTACACCCACAGCCCCTACTGCTACATATACGGGACCAATTACTAGAGCTCGCGCACGCCAATTAAATTATCAGGTACTTTCGTTTCTTGGTAATGACTCTAATGTTCATGAGAATATGATGCTGCCTAAATTGGATACATTTGTTTTGCTTACAAATGAAGGGCCTAGCTTGGAGAAGGATGAACATTGGAGCAAGAACAAGCAGGGAGATGATGCCATGCGCAAGGGGAACAAGAACGGAGTTACAAGTGATGATTCCAGGACTTTGAAGCCACCATAATGGGTGCATGAAGCCATGGACGAAATATACAAGATGCCACTTCATAAATTTCGTCCCGAGGCTATTATAGGTGCTGCGTCACCTTATTATTGGGCCAGGCCCATGTAATTTCGAAATACATAAGTATAGGCTATTTTTAGAGTCCGTATGTGTGGGGAAACAAGAGATAGGGTTGATTTCGGACCCCTCCACCAAGGGCCACGAAATTCCCCCTCTCTTCCTCCATATATACAGCCCTTAGGGCACCGTTTAGACTTTGGGTTTTGTTTAGATTAAAAGTTCGCCATAGCTGCAACTTCGCGTACTTCGTTTGTGTTCAACGACCAGACAAAGGCGTCACAGAACCCCACCTTGATCAATAAAGCTTTCATCTTATATTCGCAATATCCAGATTGCAATCTTAGTTTCTTGCTTGTTCTTCATTTGCTCGCAGGAAACAGACCCTCGTGGTCAGGTTGATCGTGCTCCGGCGTGGTCAATAACCTCACGGAGTTGGTTTAGCGATTGCTAAGGCGCGACGTCCTCGCACGTTCGTAGTCGGATCGTCAAAGTCGACTTCCACCAAAGCGATATCCATCATCTCATCGAAAGACGGGACACCTTTGCCTCTATCAAGTGGTATCAGATTTCCAGGTTGCTCGGTGAGATTTTACAGTTTTTCGTAGTTTAGGTCGAGTCTGTTCTTCATACCTATAGTCCACGAAAAAGCCAAGAAAAAAAATTAGGGTTAGTTCATCCCATCCGAACCAATCTGAGCCTTTGCATAATCTTTTCTGTATTTGCTTTGTTGAATTTGCGGTTGCATCGTCGTGTCAAGTTGCTGGTCTTAGCGTCTATGATAGAGGCGGGGTGTCCCGATCTTTCGATGAGATGATAACTATCGATTTGGTGGAGATGACTTTGACAATCCGACTACGAACGTGCAACGACGTTGTGCCTTAGCAATCGCTAAACCAACTCCGAGAGGTTATTGACCACGCCGGAGCACGATCAACCTGACCACGAAGGTCTATTCCTGCAAGCAATCGAAGAACAAGCAAGAATATGATGAAAGCAATCTGAATATCGCGAATATGTATGAAGTATTGATAATTGTGGGATCCGAAAAGTGGTCTTGGTCTGGTCGTTGGACACAAACGAAGCACACGAAGTTGCAATGGCTAACTTTTAACTAAACAAATCCCAAGGAAAAGCTACTAGATGGATCTACTTATATAGGAGCAAGGGGTGGCGGCCAAGGAGGTGGGAGGACGTCCCAAGGCAGCCTAAAACCAAATCTAGGTCGTACAAGGCCAATGGGCCCAAGTGGAGGTGATGTAACACCTTTGGACTTGTAGTTTGACTCGGATTCTGCTGCAGCATCAGATTGTTTCGTCCACAACTCAACGCTCTGGACGAATTTGAAGGTGATTCCAATTGGGTTGGAAAGTGCACGAAATCTAGTTTCCAACAAAAAAAGAATCACCCAATTCGGAGTCCGTATGAAAACTTGTGTGCGTTTTGAGTCAGGTATGTCTGTGCAGTCCGAATCTGAATCCAGAATGTGAGAGACTTGGACTCTATCTTCTCTTGGGCCAAAAGTGACGTGAGAGAACTTTTTGGACAGCAAATAAACATCTCTTTCTTCCTTATCTTCATATGTGTATTGTACAAATGTCCCATACACCTGCAATTAGACAAAACACAAAAGTGTGTGAAGTATTTTTGTTCTGGATAACATAAATAGATTATTGAATAGTTTGCACTAGAAATCACCTGACAAATATGCATATATGCAATATTTTTGGTCATATCCAAGGTAGTCATGTCCTCATCATCCTCCCCTTCTTGAAAATAAAGCCGTCCTCGGCGTTGCTTAATCTGAAATGTGGCTAACAAAGGAGACAAGGTGTACATGTTGTATATGTATATGTCATCCATTTTTACTTCCCTTGATTTTTGCATATATGACACATGAATAGATGAGTAACTTGCACAGTTCATAAAATCTAAAGCCAAAAAATTAGCACAAGAAGTGGAAAGCATGAAAATATTGCAACTCAGTTTGCACATATAAGTGAAGCTCTTATTCATTTCAAAAGATTGACAATGTTCATCATTAAACCATCCCAACATTGGTGAATAAACCTTACTTGCATCAAATTTACATGCTACAACATGCTTAAATAAGCAAACATGCAATAAGTCATTCCACACAGAATCATCACCAAGATTAGATGTCATATCAAAACGATTAAACATTGGTTCTTTTGCATCAATAGTTAATTCAATGGGTGCACTCAAAATTGTTGGTATTTCAGTTGTTTGATCACATGGCAAAGTCAAATTATCAACGTAGTCCTCTAAAATAGGTGGTGTGATCAAAGTAGTGGGTAGCTCATCAGATGGTGCATTCAAATTGACAAGGCATTCTTCATTCTCATGTAGAGATGGAAGATCAGTACCTTTGTCATTACCTCTTATGATCAACTCAGATGATGTAGCCACTCTCGGGGGCGATGTGTCACATGGTGGAGGTGATGTAGTCCTGACAACAACGGATGTGGTTGTCATAGTATGCCTAGTAGTTGAAGGAACAATCATATCAACTCTTGGAATGTGCACCGTGCGCTTGTTCTCCTCCTGGCCAACACGTCGTTTTATTTCCTGTTCAGCTTTGCAAGCAAGATGAAACAAATGGTCCATAGGATAACACTCTTCATGAATTAGTATCTCTTGAATATCACGGTTTAATCCTCCCCAAAATCTATCCATAAAATCATCTTCACTTTCTTCTAAAGAGGAATGCAACAAGGTAGTTTGTAAATCATCATAATATTTTGTTACAGTTTCACTACCTTGTTTTAAGTGTTGCAACTTCTTAATCATGTCACGAGTATAATAAGCAGGGACGAAAGTATGTCGCATGGCAAGTTTCAAATCATCCCAAGTAGTAGGTATATAATCAGGGTGTAACCGACAATATTCACTCCACCAAACTAAAGCATAACCAGTGAAAGAACCAACCGCAACCTTAACCTTTTTATGTTCATCGAAATTATGGGAAGCAAATATATTTTTTATGTCGAACTCCCATTCAATATATAAAGCAGGTTTAAAACGGCCATTAAATGGTGGTATAGATACATTAACCTGATCATGTGCATTTGGATGTTTGTGCACCTCTCGTGACGGTTGTGGTATTTGCAAAGGTGGTGGCACGTCTCCCGCGATCGACAAAGCCCATGAATTGACTCTGGATCCTGTCATGATTAGTAGAACAAGAAACAAAACCCAAAAATAATGTTCGTATAACTACTAGGATGTGGTGGTAAAACGCTCACAGTAAAGCAAATATCAATGTCTTACAAGTTCTTACCACGCAGCAGGCGGTGATCGGCAACCAGCAGTGTCAAGTAACTCCGAATATTGAGTAAAGCGATTGCCAGGGAGCGTACGTATACACGGTGTAGAAATATGTGGAGCTGGGTTGGCTATATATGGTAGCAAAAGATTAGCAATAATCAATTCAAAGATGCAATGTTGAATAAACGCTCAACGACGGTACTGTGCTGGTCCTAGGCTAGACCGGACTAGAGACGCGAGCCTAGAACACTAATAAGGTCACGGCATAGCACAACTAGCATCAATGAAGGATACTAAGTAGCTCTTGACAGCAAGATATAAGTGAAGATCACAACGGCAGTGAAGATAATGATGAAAAACAACTGCCAAGCAGGATATACAACAACTCTCTCTCCAACTTTCCTCTTGAAAAGTTTGAGACAATTTTCTGATAAATTCTTTCAAAGAATGCTACTAACTCAAGCTTTCCAATGCAAAAAGAATCACTCAATTCCGAGTTGATATGAGGAGTCAAAGAATTCTAAAACTGGCCTGAAAAATTGGAACAAGTTGTGTTCACGAACTTCGGAGGGCAAAAAGACCTATTTAGAAGCCGATTTTGAGGTGTCAAATATTGAACTAGCTTCTGCAACTATTTAGATGCGGCTCGTTGCTAGCTTCAATTTGAGTACTCACGGAGCCAAAACGGACTTCGTATGAGGAAGATACACCTGTTTTACTGAACAGTGCGCAAAACAGATTCCAATCCGAATTCAGGTACGAGATTGATTCTTTATAGATCCAATTTTTTTTTCTTCTCTCTTTTTTTCTCACGCTTTTTTTTCTTTTTCTTCTCTCTCTTTTTCTTTTTTTTCCTTTTTTCTCTTTTTTTTTCTCTATCTTTTTTTTTCAAGACAAACTAGATAAGATGCAGATTGGATCAGGCGAAGATGTGAATGACCTCAACTATGATTATGACAATGAACAGTGCGTAGCACGTGGTGGAAATTAATAGATGGGATGGTGGACAGCGGAAGGGATAATGATGCAGCGGCGGCGTGACTAATGTGAACAGAACTCGAAACTCTAAAGGAACTAGACGCTAAGACCAGCAACTTACACGACGATGCAACCGATAATTCAACTATGCAAGCAATGAATAGAAAATTGCAAAGGCTCAAACTGGCTTGGATAAAGGATGAACAGATCTAACTTTTTTTTGTGTGGCTTTTTCTTGGACAATAGGTAAGAAAATAAATCTAATCTAGGAAAACTGGAAATTCTCACCGAGCAACCTGAAAACTGATACCACTTGATAGAGGCGGGGGTGTCCCGATCTTTCGATGAGATGATAACTATCGATTTGGTGGAGACGACTTTGACGATCCGACTACAAACGTGCACGACGTTGCGCCTTAGCAATCGCTAAACCAACTCCGAGAGGTTATTGACCACGCCGGAGCACAATCAACCTGACCACGAAGGTCTATTCCTGCAAGCAATCGAAGAACAAGCAAGAATATGATAAAAGCAATCTGAATATTGCGAGTATATATGAAGTATTGATAAAGGTGGGGATCCGTAAGCGGTCTTGGTCTGGTCGTTGGACACAAACGAAGTACACGAAGTTGCAATGGCTAACTTTTAACTAAACAAATCCCAAAGTCTAAACGATGCCCTAAGGGCTGTATATATGGAGGAAGAGGGGGGGAATTTCGTGGCCCTTGGTGGAGGGGTCCGAAATCAACCCTATCTCTTGTTTACCCACACATACGGACTCTAAAAATAGCCTATACTTATGTATTTCGAAATTACATGGGCCTGGCCCAATAATAAGGTGACGCAGCACCTAAAATAGCCTCGGGACGAAATTTATGAAGTGGCATCTTGTATATTTCGTCCAAGGCTTCATGCACCCATTATGGTGGCTTCAAAGTCCTGAAATCATCACTTGTAACTCCGTTCTTGTTCCCCTTGCGCATGCCATCATCTCCATGCTTGTTCTTGCTCCAATGTTCATCCTTCTCCAAGCTAGGCCCTTCATTTGTAAGCAAAACAAATGTATCCAATTTAGGCAGCATCATATTCTCATGAACATTAGAATCATTACCAAGAAACGAAAGTACCTGGTAATTTAGTTGGCGTGCACGAGCTCTAGTAATTGGTCCAGTATGTATAGCAGCAGGGGCTGTGGGTGTAACAATTGTATTGATGTCCTCATCACGTCTCCCGCGATCGAGAAAGCCCATGAATTGACTCTGGATCCTGTCATGATTAGTAGAACAAGAAACAAAACCCAAAAATAATGTTCCTATAACTACTAGGATGTGGTGGTAAAACGCTCACAGTAAAGCAAATATCAATGTCTTACAAGTTCTTACCATGCAGCAGGCGGTGATCGGCAACCAGCGGTGTCAAGTAACTCCGAATATTGAGTAAAGCGATTGCCAGGGGAGCGTACATATACACGGTGTAGAAATATGTGGAGCTGGGTTGGCTATATATGGTAGCAAAAGATTAGCAATAATCAATTCAAAGATGCAATGTTGAATAAACGCTCAACGACGGTACTGTGCTGGTCCTAGGCTAGACCGGACTAGAGACGCGAGCCTAGAACACTAATAAGGTCACGGCGTAGCACAACTAGCATCAATGAAGGATACTAAGTAGCTCTTGACAGCAAGATATAAGTGAAGATCACAACGGCAGTGAAGATAAAGATGAAAAACAACTGCCAAGCAGGATATACAACAACTCTCTCTCCAACTTTCCTCTTGAAAAGTTTGAGACAATTTTTTGATAAATTCTTTCAAAGAATGCTACTAACTCAAGCTTTCCAATGCAAAAAGAATCACTCAATTCCGAGTTGATATGAGGAGTCAAAGAATTCTAAAACTGGCCTGAAAAATTGGAACAAGCTGTGTTCACGAACTTCGGAGGGCAAAAAGACCTATTTAGAAGCCGATTTTGAGGTGTCAAATATTGAACTAGCTTCTGCAACTATTTAGATGCGGCTCGTCGCTATCTTCAATTTGAGTACTCACGGAGCCAAAACGGACTTCGTATGAGGAAGATACACCTGTTTTACTGAACAGTGCGCAAAACAGATTCCAATCCGAATTCAGGTACGAGATTGATTCTAGATAGATCCAATTTTTTTTTCTTCTCTCTTTTTTTTCTCACGCTTTTTTTTTCTTTTTCTTCTCTCTCTTTTTCTTTTTTTTTCCTCTCTTTTTTTTTCTCTATCTTTTTTTTCTCTTTCCAAGACAAACTAGATAAGATGCAGATTGGATCAGGCGAAGATGTGAATGACCTCAACTATGATTATGACAATGAACAGTGCGTAGCACGTGGTGGAAATTAATGGATGGGATGGTGGACAGCGGAAGGGATAATGATGCAGCGGCGGTGTGACTAATGTGAACAGAACTCAAAACTCTAAAGGAACTAGACACTAAGACCAGCAACTAACACGACGATGCAACCGATAATTCAACTATGCAAGCAATAAATAGAAAATTGTAAAGGCTCAGACTGGCTTGGATAAATGATGAACAGATCTAACTTTTTATGGCTTTTTCATGGACTGTAGGTATGAATGACAGATGCGATCTAAACTATGAAAAACTGTAAAATCTCACCGAGCAACCTGAAAACTGATACCACTTGATAGAGGCGGGGTGTCCCGATCTTTCGATGAGATGATAACTATCGATTTGGTGGAGATGACTTTGACGATCCGACTACAAACGTGCAACGACGTTGTGCCTTAGCAATCGCTAAACCAACTCCGAGAGGTTATTGACCACGCTGGAGCACGATCAACCTGACCACGAAGGTCTATTCCTGCAAGCAATCGAAGAACAAGCAAGAATATGATAAAAGCAATCTGAATATCACGAATATGTATGAAGTATTGATAATGGTGGGGATCCGAAAAGTGGTCTTGGTCTGGTCGTTGGACACAAACGAAGCACACGAAGTTGCAATGGCTAACTTTTAACTAAACAAATCCCAAGGAAAAGCTACTAGATGGATCTACTTATATAGGAGCAAGGGGTGGCGGCCAAGGAGGTGGGAGGACGTGCCAAGGCAGCCTAAAACCAAATCTAGGTTGTAAAAGGCCAATGGGCCCAAGTGGAGGTGATGTAACACCTTTGGACTTGTAGTTTGACTCGGATTCTGCTGCAGCATCAGATTGTTTCGTCCACAACTCAACGCTCCGGACGAATTTGAAGGTGATTCCAATTGGGTTGGAAAGTGCACGAAATCTAGTTTCCAACAAAAAAAGAATCACCCAATTCGGAGTCCGTATGAAAAACTTGTGTGCGTTTTGAGTCAGGTATGTCTGTGCAGTCCGAATCTGAATCCAGAACGTGAGAGACTTGGACTCTATCTTCTCTTGGGCCAAAAGTGACGTGAGAGAACTTTTTGGACAGCAAATAAACATCTCTTTCTTCCTTATCTTCATATGTGTATTGTATAAATGTCCCATACACCTGCAATTAGACAAAACACAAAGTGTGTGAAGTATTTTTGTTCTGGATAACATAAATAGATTATTGAATAGTTTGCACTAGAAATCACCTGA
Source organism: Triticum dicoccoides (assembly GCF_002162155.2). Taxonomy (NCBI): domain Eukaryota; kingdom Viridiplantae; phylum Streptophyta; class Magnoliopsida; order Poales; family Poaceae; genus Triticum; species Triticum dicoccoides. The sequence goes on from NW_021266886.1 coordinate 59,649, forward strand.
CAAATATGCATATATGCAATATTTTTGGTCATATCCAAGGTACTCATGTCCTCATCAGTCTAGTCTTTTAGAGTTTCGAGTTCTGTTCACAGGTTGTCACGTCGCCGCTGCCATATATCACCACCGCATCATCATCGTCGCTGTTGCCATATACCACCACCACATATTCACCGCCAATCCGAATCCATATACGCCACCACATATCCGCCGCCATCACGCCAATCCAAGTTCACCTGCAACATATATCCGCCACCTGTCCGTGTTCCACCAGATTTATCTCCGCCACCAGTCTGAGTTCCAACAGATTCATCTCCGCCACAAGTCCTAGTCCGAGTCCAGTAATTGTTGCATTGTTCTCGATTTCCAGATCATGCGATACTTCGAGTCGATACACCAGATTCATCTCCGCCACAAGTCTGGAAAATTCTGGCTAGCCAGTTTTTAGACCATTTGTAGACTTTTTCGAAAAAAAATTGTTGCGGAGCAAAAAAAAAAAAAGAGGAAAAAAAGTGCAAAAAAAAGAGAAAAAAAATTCAGAGTGTGCTCCTCCCTTGTTTACGTGCCGCGCCGTGATTTTGTTGGTGTTCTAGGCTCGCGTCTCTAGCACAGTCTAGCCTAGGACCAGCACAGTACCTTCGTTGAGCGTTTATTCAACTTTGCATCTCTGAATTGATTATTGCTGACCTTTTTTGCTACCATATTATAAGCCTTCCCAGCTCCACATACATCTACGTCGTGCGTTTGACTCTCCCTGGTAATCGCTCTATCCAAGCTTTGAGAGTTTTCACTACAACGGTTGCCGATCACCGCCTGTTGCTGGGTAAGAACTGGTAAGAATTTGAGTTTTGCTTGACGGATTTGTGACACCCACCACCACCACTTGTTCGTAGTCTGTAGGATCATATTCTTGTGTGTTTCTATTGCTGCTAACCATGCCAGGATCACAAGCCGACGAGATTGACTGGGAGAATTTATCGAACAAGGAGCTTCATGATAAGTTTCAGCAAATGATGACTGAACAGGTGCAAGATGTGCTGAACAATTTTGAAGAGGCCATGGAGAAGATCACTGGCCTTGAGAAGACGTTCGAAACAAAGCTCGATAACAAGTTTAATGAATTGCTTGCGCGTCTTCCACCACCACCCGCTGCACCTAACGCACCTCTCCAACAACAACAACAACGACTACCTCCACATCGCGAAACAGACCTTCGCCGAGCGAGCCGTGTTCCTCTTGCGTTTGGCCAAACTGTTGGTGCTGCTGTTGATACTTCTGTGGCTCCTGCTGCTGATGCGGAGGAGGATGATTATGTGGGAGATTATGAGGATGAGGTTGATCAAAATCAGCACTACGTGCAGCCACCTGCACCACCACCAGCAGGTCGACCTCAGGTATATATTCGTAATGGTAGGCCTGCACCACCACCTCAGGTACGAGATGATGTCCATATTCCTAAACTGAAATTGAATATTCCACCATTTGAGGGTTGATATGTTCCTGATATATATCTTACTTGGGAGTTAGAAACTGAACAACGATTTACATGTTTACAATATCCTGAGGAGAGGCGAGTTGCTGCTGCTGTTTGTGCTTTCACTAGTTTTGCATGTGTATGGTGGTCTGAACATTGTAGATTATATCCTATTCCAACTACTTGGGCTGCTTTGAAAACTGCTATGCGTACGCGTTGGGTTCCACCATATTATCAACGTGAATTGCTTCAAAAATTGCAGCGTTTAAGACAAGGGAAAAATTCTGTAGAAGAATATTATCAGGAATTACAAACTGGCATGATTAGATGTGGTATTGTTGAGGAGAATGAAGCTATGCTTGCACGTTTTCTGGGTGGATTAAATAGAGAGATTCAGACCATTCTAGACTATAAGGAGTATACTAATATCACTCGTTTATTCCATCTTGCTTGTAAAGCTGAACGTGAAGTGCAGGATCGACAAGCATTAGGGCGAACTAACTTTTCTGCAGGCCGACATTCATCATGGACACCACGTGCATCTTCTACTTCAACTGCACCAGCACCTCCATCCGGTGCCACCTCCAGCCGTGATACAAGAAAACAGGCACAACCACCATTATCTTCCAAGAGCGCACCTGCGGGTCCTGCACAGCGTTCTTCTTCTTCCATGGCATCAACAGGGCACACAAGTGATATTATTTGTCGTCGTTGTAAGGGAGGAGGTCATTATGCGAGGGAATGCAAATCTCCGCGTGTGATGATTGCTACCGCGGATGGTGGATATGAGTCCGCTAGTGACTATGATGAGGAGACATTGGCTCTTATTACACGTGAAGAACATGGTGGAGATGATTCTGATCATGAGACGCAATACATGGCTCCTGAAGACGCTGACAGGTATGAATGTTTAGTTGCTCAACGTGTTTTGAGTGTGCAGGTCACACAAGCTGAGCAAAATCAGAGGCACAATTTGTTTCATACCAAGGGAGTTGTGAAGGAACGTTCTGTGCGCGTCATAATAGACGGAGGGAGCTGCAACAACTTGGCTAGCATGGAGATGGTGGAGAAGCTTTCTCTCACCACAAGACCACATTCACATCCTTACTACATCCAATGGTTCAACAACAGCGGCAAGGTTAAGGTAACACGTACTGTTCGTGTGCATTTTAGTACCTGTACATATGCTGATTATGTTGATTGTGATGTGGTACCTATGCAAGCATGTTCCTTATTACTTGGTAGACCATGGCAATTTGATAAAAATTCTGTACACCATGGTAGAAACAATCACTATACTCTTGTTCATAAGGATAAAAATATTACTTTGCTTCCTATGACTCCTGATTCCATTTTGAAAGATGATATTAATAGAGCTAATAAAGCAAAACAGGAGACGAATAAGAGTGAAAATCAGATTGTGGCAAAAGAATTTGAGCAACAAATGAAGCCTAATAATAAACCATCTAGTGTTGCTTCTGAAATTAAATTGAAAAGTGCATGTTTATTTGCCACCAAATCTGATATTGATGAGCTAGATTTCAGCAAATCTGTTTGCTATGCTTTTGTGTGCAAAGAGGCATTATTTTCATTCGAGGACGTGCCTTCCTCTTTGCCTCCTGCTGTCACTAACATTTTGCAGGAGTTCGCTGACGTCTTTCCACAAGACGTGCCACCGGGATTACCGCCTATTCGAGGGATTGAGCATCAGATTGACTTAATTCCCGGTGCTTCACTGTCAAACCGTCCACCATACCGTACCAATCCAGAGGAGACGAAGGAGATTATGCGTCAAGTACAAGAGCTTCTCGACAAAGGTTATATACGCGAATCCCTTAGTCCTTGTGCTGTTCCTATTATTCTAGTGCCGAAAAAGGATGGTACATCACGTATGTGTGTTGATTGTAGAGGCATTAATAATATTACTATTCGTTATCGTCATCCTATTCCTAGGCTAGATGATATGCTTGATGAATTGAGTGGCTCTACAATATTCTCCAAAGTTGATTTGCGTAGTGGATACCATCAAATTCGTATGAAATTGGGAGATGAATGGAAAACAGCATTCAAAACTAAGTTTGGATTATATGAGTGGTTAGTCATGCCTTTTGGGTTAACTAATGCACCTAGTACTTTCATGAGATTAATGAACGAAGTTTTACGTGCTTTCATTGGACAATTTGTGGTAGTTTACTTTGATGACATATTGATTTATAGCAGATCTTTGGAAGAACATTTGGAACATTTACGTGCTGTTTTTATTGCTCTACGTGATGCACGTTTGTTTGGTAACCTTGGGAAGTGCACCTTTTGCACCGACCGAGTATCTTTTCTTGGCTATGTTGTTACTCCACAGGGAATTGAAGTTGATAAAGCCAAGATTGAAGCTATTGAGAGTTGGCCACAACCCAAAACGGTCACACAAGTGAGGAGTTTTCTTGGCCTCGCTGGATTCTATAGGCATTTTGTGAGAGATTTCAGTACCATTGCTGCACCTCTCAATGAGCTTACAAAGAAAGATGTGCCTTTTCTTTGGGGTACCGCACAGGAAGAAGCCTTCACGGTATTGAAAGATAAGTTGACACATGCTCCTTTACTCCAACTTCCTGATTTTAATAAGACTTTTGAGCTTGAATGTGATGCTAGTGGAATTGGATTAGGAGGTGTGTTATTACAAGATGGCAAACCTGTTGCATACTTTTCTGAAAAATTGAGTGGGCCTAGTCTGAATTATTCTACTTATGATAAAGAATTATATGCTCTTGTTCGGACTTTAGAAACATGGCAACATTATTTATGGCCCAAAGAATTTGTTATACATTCTGATCATGAATCTTTGAAACATATTAAAAGTCAAGCTAAACTGAATCTTAGACATGCTAAATGGGTTGAATTCATTGAGACTTTCCCTTATGTCATTAAACACAAGAAGGGAAAAGAAAATGTGATGAGGACATCAATACAATTGTTACACCCACAGCCCCTGCTGCTATACATACTGGACCAATTACTAGAGCTCGTGCACGCCAACTAAATTACCAGGTACTTTCGTTTCTTGGTAATGATTCTAATGTTCATGAGAATATGATGCTGCCTAAATTGGATACATTTGTTTTGCTTACAAATGAAGGGCCTAGCTTGGAGAAGGATGAACATTGGAGCAAGAACAAGCATGGAGATGATGGCATGCGCAAGGGGAACAAGAATGGAGTTACAAGTGATGATTTCAGGACTTTGAAGCCACCATAATGGGTGCATGAAGCCTTGGACGAAATATACAAGATGCCACTTCATAAATTTCGTCCCGAGGCTATTTTAGGTGCTGCGTCACCTTATTATTGGGCCAGGCCCATGTAATTTCGAAATACATAAGTATAGGCTATTTTTAGAGTCCGTATGTGTGGGGAAACAAGAGTAGGGTTGATTTCGGACTCCTCCACCAAGGGCCACGAAATTCCCCCCTCTTCCTCCATATATACAGCCCTTAGGGCATCGTTTAGACTTTGGGTTTTGTTTAGATTAAAAGTTCGCCATAGCTGCAACTTCGCGTACTTCGTTTGTGTTCAACGACCAGACAAAGGCGTCACAGAACCCCACCTTGATCAATAAAGCTTTCATCTTATATTCGCAATATCCAGATTGCAATCTTAGTTTCTTGCTTGTTCTTCGTTTGCTTGCAGGAAACAGACCCTCGTGGTCAGGTTGATCGTGCTCCGGCGTGGTCAATAACCTCTCGGAGTTGGTTTAGCGATTGCTAAGGCGCGACGTCCTCGCACGTTCGTAGTCGGATCGTCAAAGTCGACTTCCACCAAAGCGAAATCCACCATCTCATCGAAAGACGGGACACCTTTGCCTCTATCAGCTTCTCGACAAAGGTTATATACGCGAATCCCTTAGTCCTTGTGCTGTTCCTATTATTCTAGTGCCGAAAAAGGATGGTACATCACGTATGTGTGTTGATTGTAGAGGCATTAATAATATTACTATTCGTTATCGTCATCCTATTCCTAGGCTAGATGATATGCTTGATGAATTGAGTGGCTCTACAATATTCTCCAAAGTTGATTTACGTAGTGGATACCATCAAATTCGTATGAAATTGGGAGATGAATGGAAAACCGCATTCAAAACTAAGTTTGGATTATATGAGTGGTTAGTCATGCCTTTTGGGTTAACTAATGCACCTAGTACTTTCATGAGATTAATGAACGAAGTTTTACGTGCTTTCATTGGACGATTTGTGGTAGTTTACTTTGATGACATATTGATTTATAGCAGATCTTTGGAAGAACATTTGGAACATTTACGTGCTGTTTTTATTGCTCTACGTGATGCACGTTTGTTTGGTAACCTTGGGAAGTGCACCTTTTGCACCGACCGAGTATCTTTTCTTGGCTATGTTGTTACTCCACAGGGAATTGAAGTTGATAAAGCCAAGATTGAAGCTATTGAGAGTTGGCCGCAACCCAAAACGGTCACACAAGTGAGGAGTTTTCTTGGCCTCGCTGGATTCTATAGGCGTTTTGTGGGAGATTTCAGCACCATTGCTGCACCTCTCAATGAGCTTACAAAGAAAGATGTGCCGTTTCTTTGGGGTACCGCACAGGAAGAAGCCTTCTCGGTATTGAAAGATAAGTTGACACATGCTCCTTTACTCCAACTTCCTGATTTTAATAAGACTTTGAGCTTGAATGTGATGCTAGTGGAATTGGATTAGGCGGTGTGTTATTACAAGATGGCAAACCTGTTGCATACTTTTCTGAAAAATTGAGTGGGCCTAGTCTGAATTATTCTACTTATGATAAAGAATTATATGCTCTTGTTCGGACTTTAGAAACATGGCAACATTATTTATGGCCCAAAGAATTTGTTATACATTCTGATCATGAATCTTTGAAACATATTAAAAGTCAAGCTAAACTGAATCATAGACATGCTAAATGGGTTGAATTCATTGAGACTTTTCCTTATGTCATTAAACACAAGAAGGGAAAAGAAAATGTTATTGCTGATGCATTGTCTCGCCGCTATACTATGCTTTCACAACTTGACTTCAAAATATTTGGTTTGGAGACCATCAAAGATCAATATGTGCATGATGCTGATTTTAAAGATGTAATGCAGAATTGTAAAGAAGGAAGAATGTGGAACAAGTTCGTCGTTAACGATGGATTTGTGTTTCGTGCTAACAAGCTATGCATTCCAGCCAGCTCCATTCGTCTTTTGTTGTTGCAGGAGGCGCATGGAGGAGGATTAATGGGACACTTTGGCGTGAAGAAGACGGAGGACGTACTTGCTACACATTTCTTTTGGCCAAAGATGAGACGGGATGTTGAGCGTTTTATTGCTCGATGCACTACATGTCAAAAAGCTAAGTCACGACTCAATCCTCATGGTTTATATATGCCTTTGCCTGTACCTAGTGTTCCTTGGGAGGATATATCTATGGACTTTGTTTTAGGTTTACCTCGAACAAAGAAGGGGAGGGATAGCATATTTGTTGTCGTGGATAGATTCTCGAAAATGGCACACTTTATACCATGTCATAAAAGCGATGATGTTGTTAATGTTGCTGATTTGTTCTTTCGTGAAATTATTCGCTTGCATGGTGTGCCAAATACTATTGTTTCAGATCGTGATACTAAATTTCTTAGCCACTTTTGGAGATGTTTATGGGCTAAGTTGGGGACTAAACTGCTTTTTAGTACTACTTGTCACCCCCAAACTGATGGACAAACTGAAGTATACTTGGAGAACGTTGTCTACTATGCTTAGGGCTGTTTTGAAGAATAATAAGAAAATGTGGGAGGAATGCTTGCCTCATATTGAATTTGCTTATAATCGTTCATTGCATTCTACTACTAAGATGTGCCCTTTTGAAGTTGTGTATGGTTTCCTACCTCGTGCACCTATTGATTTGTTGCCTCTTCCATCTTCGGAGAAGGTTAATTTTGATGCTAAACAACGTGCTGAATTGATTTTAAAAATGCATGAGTTAACTAAGGAAAACATTGAGCGTATGAATGCTAAATATAAACTTGCTGGAGATAAGGGTAGAAAACATGTTGTGTTTGCACCTGGAGATCTTGTTTGGTTACATTTGCGTAAGGATAGATTTCCTGATTTGCGCAAATCAAAGCTAATGCCACGTGCTGATGGTCCCTTTAAGGTGTTAGAGAAAATAAATGATAATGCATATAAACTTGAGCTGCCTGCAGCTTTTGGGGTTAGTCCCACTTTTAACATTGCAGATTTGAAGCCTTATTTGGGTGAGGAAGATGGACTTCCGTCGAGGACGACTTCATTTCAAGAAGGGGAGGATGATGAGGACATCAATACAATTGTTACACCCACAGCCCCTGCTGCTATACATACTGGACCAATTACTAGAGCTCGTGCACGCCAACTAAATTACCAGGTACTTTCGTTTCTTGGTAATGATTCTAATGTTCATGAGAATATGATGCTGCCTAAATTGGATACATTTGTTTTGCTTACAAATGAAGGGCCTAGCTTGGAGAAGGATGAACATTGGAGCAAGAACAAGCATGGAGATGATGGCATGCGCAAGGGGAACAAGAACGGAGTTACAAGTGATGATTTCAGGACTTTGAAGCCACCATAATGGGTGCATGAAGCCTTGGACGAAATATACAAGTTGCCACTTCATAAATTTCGTCCCGAGGCTATTTTAGGTGCTGCGTCACCTTATTATTGGGCCAGGCCCATGTAATTTCGAAATACATAAGTATAGGCTATTTTTAGAGTCCGTATGTGTGGGGAAACAAGAGATAGGGTTGATTTCGGACCCCTCCACCAAGGGCCACGAAATTCCCCCCTCTTCCTCCATATATACAGCCCTTAGGGCATCGTTTAGACTTTGGGTTTTGTTTAGATTAAAAGTTTGCCATAGCTGCAACTTCGCGTACTTCGTTTGTGTTCAACGACCAGACAAAGGCGTCACAGAACCCCACCTTGATCAATAAAGCTTTCATCTTATATTCGCAATATCCAGATTGCAATCTTAGTTTCTTGCTTGTTCTTCGTTTGCTCGCAGGAAACAGACCCTCGTGGTCAGTTGATCATGCTCCGGCGTGGTCAATAACCTCTCAGAGTTGGTTTAGCGATTGCTAAGGCGCGACGTCCTCGCACGTTCGTAGTCAGATCGTCAAAGTCGACTTCCACCAAAGCGAAATCCACCATCTCATCGAAAGACGGGACACCTTTGCCTCTATCACAAGTACGTCCTCCGTCTTCTTCACGCCAAAGTGTCCCATTAATCCTCCTCCATGCGCCTCCTGCAACAACAAAAGACGAACGGAGCTAGCTGGAATGCATAGCTTGTTAGCACGAAACACAAATCCATCGTTAACGACAAACTTGTTCCACATTCTTCCTTCTTTACAATTCTGCACTACATCTTTAAAATCAGCATCATGCACATATTGATCTTTGATGGTCTCCAAACCAAATATTTTGAAGTCAAGTTGTGAAAGCATAGTATAGCGACGAGACAATGCATCAGCAATAACATTTTCTTTTCCCTTCTTGTGTTTAATGACATAAGGGAAAGTCTCAATGAATTCAACCCATTTAGCATGTCTACGATTCAGTTTAGCTTGACTTTTAATATGTTTCAAAGATTCATGATCAGAATGTATAACGAATTCTTTGGGCCATAAATAATGTTGCCATGTTTCTAAAGTCCGAACAAGAGCATATAATTCTTTATCATAAGTAGAATAATTCAGACTAGGCCCACTCAATTTTTCAGAAAAGTATGCAACAGGTTTGCCATCTTGTAATAACACACCTCCTAATCCAATTCCACTAGCATCACATTCAAGCTCAAAAGTCTTATTAAAATCAGGAAGTTGGAGTAAAGGAGCATGTGTCAACTTATCTTTCAATACCGTGAAGGCTTCTTCCTGTGCGGTACCCCAAAGAAAAGGCACATCTTTCTTTGTAAGCTCATTGAGAGGTGCAGCAATGGTGCTGAAATCTCTCACAAAACGCCTATAGAATCCAGCGAGGCCAAGAAAACTCCTCACTTGTGTGACCATTTTGGGCTGCAGCCAACTCTCAATAGCTTCAATCTTGGCTTTGTCAACTTCAATTCCTTGTGGAGTAACAACATAGCCAAGAAAAGATACTCGGTCGGTGCAAAAGGTGCACTTCCCAAGGTTACCAAACAAACGTGCATCACGTAGAGCAATAAAAACAGCACGTAAATGTTCCAAATGTTCCTCCAAAGATCTGCTATAAATCAATATGTCATCAAAGTAAACTACCACAAATCGTCCAATGAAAGCACGTAAAACTTCGTTCATTAATCTCATGAAAGTACTAGGTGCATTAGTTAACCCAAAAGGCATGACTAACCACTCATATAATCCAAACTTAGTTTTGAATGCTGTTTTCCATTCATCTCCCAATTTCATACGAATTTGATGGTATCCACTACGCAAATCAACTTTGGAGAATATTGTAGAGCCACTCAATTCATCAAGCATATCATCTAGCCTAGGAATAGGATGACGATAACGAATAGTAATATTATTAATGCCTCTACAATCAACACACATACGTGATGTACCATCCTTTTTCGGCACTAGAATAATAGGAACAGCACAAGGACTAAGGGATTCGCGTATATAACCTTTGTCGAGAAGCTCTTGTACTTGACGCATAATCTCCTTCGTCTCCTCTGGATTGGTACGGTATGGTGGACGGTTTGACAGTGAAGCACCGGGAATTAAGTCAATCTGATGCTCAATCCCTCGAATAGGCGGTAATCCCGGTGGCACGTCTTGTGGAAAGACGTCAGCGAACTCCTGCAAAATGTTAGTGACAGCAGGAGGCAAAGAGGAAGGCACGTCCTCGAATGAAAATAATGCCTCTTTGCACACAAAAGCATAGCAAACAGATTTGCTGAAATCTAGCTCATCAATATCAGATTTGGTGGCAAATAAACATGCACTTTTCAATTTAATTTCAGAAGCAACACTAGATGGTTTATTATTAGGCTTCATTTGTTGCTCAAATTCTTTTGCCACAATCTGATTTTCACTCTTATTCGTCTCCTGTTTTGCTTTATTAGCTCTATTAATATCATCTTTCAAAATGGAACCAGGAGTCATAGGAAGCAAAGTAATATTTTTATCCTTATGAACAAGAGTATAGTGATTGTTTCTACCATGGTGTACAGAATTTTTATCAAATTGCCATGGTCTACCAAGTAATAAGGAACATGCTTGCATAGGTACCACATCACAATCAACATAATCAGCATATGTAGATATACTAAAATGCACACGAACAGTACGTGTTACCTTAACCTTGCCGCTGTTGTTGAACCATTGGATGTAGTAAGGATGTGGATGTGGTCTTGTGGTGAGAGAAAGCTTCTCCACCATCTCCATGCTAGCCAAGTTGTTGCAGCTCCCTCCGTCTATTATGACGCGCACAGAACGTTCCTTCACAACTCCCTTGGTATGGAACAAATTGTGCCTCTGATTTTGCTCAGCTTGTGTGACCTGCACACTCAAAACACGTTGAGCAACTAAACATTCATACCTGTCAGCGTCTTCAGGAGAGGTGATAGAGCTCTGATACCACTTGATAGAGGTGGGGTGTCCCGATCTTTCGATGAGATGATACTACCGATTTAGTGGAGACGACTTTGACGATCCGACTACAAACGTGCACGACGTTGCGCCTTAGCAATCGCTAAACCAATCTCCTGAGGTTATTGACCACGCCGGAGCACGATCAACCTGACCACGAAGGTCTATTCCTGCAAGCAATCGAAGAACGAGCAAGAATATGATAAAAGCAATCTGAATATTGCAAATATATATGAAGTATTGATAAAGGTGGGGATCCGTAAGCGGTCTTGGTCTGGTCGTTGGACACAAACGAAGTACACGAAGTTGCAATGGCTAACTTTTAACTAAACAAATCCCAAAGTCTAAACGATGCCCTAAGGGCTGTATATATGGAGGAAGAGGGGGGAATTTCGTGGCCCTTGGTGGAGGGGTCCGAAATCAACCCTATCTCTTGTTTCCCCACACATACGGACTCTAAAAATAGCCTATACTTATGTATTTCGAAATTACATGGGCCTGGCCCAATAATAAGGTGACGCAGCACCTAAAATAGCCTCGGGACGAAATTTATGAAGTGGCAACTTGTATATTTCGTCCAAGGCTTCATGCACCCATTATGGTGGCTTCAAAGTCCTGAAATCATCACTTGTAACTCCGTTCTTGTTCCCCTTGCGCATGCCATCATCTCCATGCTTGTTCTTGCTCCAATGTTCATCCTTCTCCAAGCTAGGCCCTTCATTTGTAAGCAAAACAAATGTATCCAATTTAGGCAGCATCATATTCTCATGAACATTAGAATCATTACCAAGAAACGAAAGTACCTGGTAATTTAGTTGGCGTGCACGAGCTCTAGTAATTGGTCCAGTATGTATAGCAGCAGGGGCTGTGGGTGTAACAATTGTATTGATGTCCTCATCATCTTGATAGAGGCAAAGGTGTCCCGTCTTTCGATGAGATGGTGGATTTCGCTTTGGTGGAAGTCGACTTTAACGATCCGACTACGAACGTGCGAGGACGTCGCGCCTTAGCAATCGCTAAACCAACTCCGAGAGGTTATTGACCACGCCGGAGCACGATCAACCTGACCACGAGGGTCTGTTTCCTGCGAGCAAACGAAGAACAAGCAAGAAACTAAGATTGCAATCTGGATATTGCGAATATAAGATGAAAGCTTTATTGATCAAGGTGGGGTTCTGTGACGCCTTTGTCTGGTCGTTGAACACAAACGAAGTACGCGAAGTTGCAGCTATGGCGAACTTTTAATCTAAACAAAACCCAAAGTCTAAACGATGCCCTAAGGGCTGTATATATGGAGGAAGAGGGGGGGAATTTCGTGGCCCTTGGTGGAGGGGTCCGAAATCAACCCTATCTCTAGTTTCCCCACACATACGAACTCTAAAAATAGCCTATACTTATGTATTTCGAAATTACATGGGCCTGGCCCAATAATAAGGTGACGCAGCACCTAAAATAGCCTCGGGACGAAATTTATGAAGTGGCATCTTGTATATTTCGTCCAAGGCTTCATGCACCCATTATGGTGGCTTCAAAGTCCTGAAATCATCACTTGTAACTCCGTTCTTGTTCCCCTTGCGCATGCCATCATCTCCATGCTTGTTCTTGCTCCAATGTTCATCCTTCTCCAAGCTAGGCCCTTCATTTGTAAGCAAAACAAATGTATCCAATTTAGGCAGCATCATATTCTCATGAACATTAGAATCATTACCAAGAAACGAAAGTACCTGGTAATTTAGTTGGCGTGCACGAGCTCTAGTAATTGGTCCAGTATGTATAGCAGCAGGGGCTGTGGGTGTAACAATTGTATTGTTGTCCTCATCAGGGCACCTTTGCCTCTATCACCTCCCTTACAACGACGACAAATAATATCACTTGTGTGCCCTGTTGATGCCCTGGAAGAAGAAGAACTCTGTGCAGGCCCGGCAGGTGCGCTCTTGGCAGATAATGGTGGTTGTTCCTGTTTTCTTGTATCACGGCTGTAGGAGGCACCTGATTGAGGTGCTGGTGCAGTTGAAGTAGAAGATGCACGCGGTGTCCATGATGAAGGTCGGCCTGGCGAAAAGTTAGTTCGCGCCAATGCTTGTCGATCCTGCACTTCACGTTCAGCTTTACAAGCAAGATGGAATAAACGAGTGATATTAGTATACTCCTTATAGTCTAGAATGGTCTGAATCTCTCTATTTAATCCACCCAGAAAACGTGCAAGCATAGCTTCATCCTCCTCAACAATACCACATCAAATCATGCCAGTTTGTAATTCCTGATAATATTCTTCTACAAAAAATTTTCCTTGTCTTAAACGCTGCAATTTTTGAAGCAATTCACGTTGATAATATGGTGGAACCCAACGCGTACGCATAGCAGTTTTCAAAGCAGCCCAAGTAGTTGGAATAGGATATAATCTACAATGTTCAGACCACCAGACACATGCAAAACTAGTGAAAGCACAAACAGCAGCAGCAACCCGTCTCTCCTCGGGATATTGTAAACATGTAAAACGTTGTTCAGTTTCTAACTCCCAAGTAAGATATATATCAGGAACATATCTACCCTCAAATGGTGGAATATTCAATTTCAGGTTAGGAATATGGACATCATCTCGTACCTGAGGTGGTGGTGCAGGCCTACCATTACGAATATATACCTGAGGTCGACCTACTGGTGGTGGTGCTGGTGGTTGCACGTAGTTCTGATTTTGAGCAACCTCATCCTCGTAATCTCCCACATAATCATCCTCCTCCGCATCAGCAGCAGGAGCCACAGAAGTATCAACAGCAGCACCAAAAGTTTGGCCAAACGCAAGAGGAACACGGCTCGCTCGGCGGAGGTCTATTTCGCGACGTGGAGGTAGTCGTTGTTGTTGTTGTTGGAGAGGTGCGTTAGGTGCAGCGGGTGGTGGTGGTGGAAGACGCGCGAGCAATTCATTAAACTTGTTATCGAGCTTTGTTTCGAACATCTTCTCCATGCCATCTATCTTCTCCATGGCCTCTTCAAATCTGTTTAGCACGTCTGCACCTGTCCACTCATCATTTGCTGAAATTTATCATGCAAATCCTTATTCGTCATGTTCTCCTAGTCAGTCTCGTCGGCTTGTGATCCTGGCATGGTTAGCAGCAATAGAAACACACAAGAATATGATCCTACAGATTATTAACAAGAGGTGGTGGTGGGTGTCACAAATCCGTCAAGCAAATCTCAAATTCTTACCAGTTCTTACCCAGCAGCAGGCGGTGATCGGCAACCGTTGTAGTCAAAAACTCTCAAAGCTTGGATAGAGCGATTACCAGGGAGAGTCAAACGCATGACGTAGATGTATGTGGAGCTGGGAAGGCTTATAATATGGTAGCAAAAAGGGTCAGCGATAATCAATTCAGAGATGCAAAGTTGAATAAATGCTCAACGACGGTACTGTGCTGGTCCTAGGCTAGACTGTGCTAGAGACGCGAGCCTAGAACACCAACAAAATCACGGCACGGCACGTAAACAAGTGAAAAGCACACTCTGGAATTTTTTTTTTCGCTCTTTTTTTTGCGCTCTTTTTTTTTTGCGCTGCTTTTTTTTTGCGAAAAATCACTATAATGGCGAGTGTCTCAAAACTCTTTCTAGCTCAAACTGACAGGATGGGCACGAAATTTTTTCAACAATTTTTTTTTTGACTGCCCGGACCCAAAAACTGGAAACGGGTCAAAAAAAACTTCCTATAATGGCACCTGTCTCAAAACACTCAGAAAGACCTAAAAATAGGATAGCCAGAATTTTTTTCGAAAAATGCGTTTTCGAAAAATTTTGGGCCTAAACAGAGCGTGGTTTCCGGACTCTTTTTTTTCCGAAACCTACTCCGGCAAGGAAACACGAATTGGAATCTAGATGGATCTCGAAAACAAACCTAATATGACAAGAACTCGGATTGGTGGTGGATATATGGTGGTAGATGGCAGCGGTGGTGGTATATGACAGCTGTGGTGGTATATGGATACGGATTCGAAGCGGTGGCGGATAAGCGGTGGTGGTAGATGGCAGGGGTGATGATGATGGTGCAGCGGCGTGACAACTTATGACCAGAACTCGAAACTCTAAAAGACTAGACTCTAAGACCAGCAACTAGACACAACGATGCAACCGCAAATTCAACAAAGCAAAACCCTAAAAAGATTATGCAAAGGCTCAGATTGGTTCGGATATGATGAACTAACCCTAATTTTTTTTGTGGCTTTTTCGTGGACTATAGGTATGAAGAACAGACTCGATCTAAACTACGAAAAACTATAAAATCTCACTGAGCAACCTGGAAATCTGATACCACTTGATAGAGGCAAAGGTGTCCCGTCTTTCGATGAGATGATGGATATCGCTTTGGTGGCAGTCGACTTTGACGATCCGACTACGAACGTGCGAGGACGTCGCGCCTTAGCAATCGCTAAACCAACTCCGAGAGGTTATTGACCACGCCGGAGCACGATCAACCTGACCACGAGGGTCTGTTTCCTGCGAGCAAACGAAGAACAAGCAAGAAACTGAGATTGCAATCTGGATATTGCGAATATAAGATGAAAGATTTATTGATCAAGGTGGGGTTCTGTGACGCCTTTGTCTGGTCGTTGAACACAAACGAAGTACGCGAAGTTGCAGCTATGGCGAACTTTTAATCTAAACAAAACCCAAAGTCTAAACGATGCCCTAAGGGCTGTATATATGGAGGAAGAGGGGGGAATTTCGTGGCCCTTGGTGGAGGGGTCCGAAATCAACCCTATCTCTTGTTTCCCAACACATACGGACTCTAAAAATAGCCTATACTTATGTATTTCGAAATTACATGGGCCTGGCCCAATAATAAGGTGACGCAGCACCTAAAATAGCCTCGGGACGAAATTTATGAAGTGGCATCTTGTATATTTCGTCCAAGGCTTCATGCACCCATTATGGTGGCTTCAAAGTCCTGAAATCATCACTTGTAACTCCGTTCTTGTTCCCCTTGCGCATGCCATCATCTCCATGCTTGTTATTGCTCCAATGTTCATCCTTCTCCAAGCTAGGCCCTTCATTTGTAAGCAAAACAAATGTATCCAATTTAGGCAGCATCATATTCTCATGAACATTAGAATCATTACCAAGAAACGAAAGTACCTGGTAATTTAGTTGGCGTGCACGAGCTCTAGTAATTGGTCCAGTATGTATAGCAGCAGGGGCTGTGGGTGTAACAATTGTATTGATGTCCTCATCATCATCCCCTTCTTGAAATGAAGTCGTCCTCGACGGAAGTTCATCTTCCTCACCCAAATAAGGCTTCAAATCTGCAATGTTAAAAGTGGGACTAACCCCAAAATCTGCAGGCAGCTCAAGTTTATATGCATTATCATTTATTTTCTCTAACACCTTAAAGGGACCATCAGCACGTGGCATTAGCTTTGATTTGCGCAAATCAGGAAATCTATCCTTACGCAAATGTAACCAAACAAGATCTCCAGGTGCAAACACAACATGTTTTCTACCCTTATCTCCAGCAAGTTTATATTTAGCATTCATACGCTCAATGTTTTCCTTAGTTAACTCATGCATTTTTAAAATCAATTCAGCACGTTGTTTAGCATCAAAATTAACCTTCTCCGAAGATGGAAGAGGCAACAAATCAATAGGTGCACGAGGTAGGAAACCATACACAACTTCAAAAGGGCACATCTTAGTAGTAGAATGCAATGAACGATTATAAGCAAATTCAATATGAGGCAAGCATTCCTCCCACATTTTCTTATTATTCTTCAAAACAGCCCTAAGCATAGTAGACAATGTTCTATTGACTACTTCAGTTTGTCCATCAGTTTGGGGGTGACAAGTAGTACTAAAAAGCAGTTTAGTCCCCAACTTAGCCCATAAATGATAGAGGCAAAGGTGTCCCGTCTTTCGATGAGATGGTGGATTTCGCTTTGGTGGAAGTCGACTTTCACGATTCGACTACGAATGTGCGAGGACGTCGCGCCTTAGCAATCGCTAAACCAACTCCGAGAGGTTATTGACCACGCCGGAGCACGATCAACCTGACCACGAGGGTCTGTTTCCTGCAAGCAAACGAAGAACAAGCAAGAAACTAAGATTGCAATCTGGATATTGCGAATATAAGATGAAAGCTTTATTGATCAAGGTGGGGTTCTGTGACGCCTTTGTCTGGTCGTTGAACACAAACGAAGTACGCGAAGTTGCAGCTATGGCGAACTTTTAATCTAAACAAAACCCAAAGTCTAAACGATGCCCTAAGGGCTGTATATATGGAGGAAGAGGGGGGAATTTCGTGGCCCTTGGTGGAGGAGTCCGAAATCAACCCTATCTCTTGTTTCCCCACACATACGGACTCTAAAAATATCCTATACTTATGTATTTCGAAATTACATGGGCCTGGCCCAATAATAAGGTGACGCAGCACCTAAAATAGCCTCGGGACGAAATTTATGAAGTGGCATCTTGTATATTTCGTCCAAGGCTTCATGCACCCATTATGGTGGCTTCAAAGTCCTGAAATCATCACTTGTAACTCCGTTCTTGTTCCCCTTGCGCATGCCATCATCTCCATGCTTGTTCTTGCTCCAATGTTCATCCTTCTCCAAGCTAGGCCCTTCATTTGTAAGCAAAACAAATGTATCCAATTTAGGCAGCATCATATTCTCATGAACATTAGAATCATTACCAAGAAACGAAAGTACCTGGTAATTTAGTTGGCGTGCACGAGCTCTAGTAATTGGTCCAGTATGTATAGCAGCAGGGGTTGTGGGTGTAACAATTGTATTGATGTCCTCATCAGTTTGTTTAGCGATTGCTAAGGCGCGACGTCCTCGCACATTCGTAGTCGGATCGTCAAAGTCGACTTCCTTCAAAATGATAGCCACCATATCATCAAAAGACAGGACACCTTTGCCTCTATCACAAAATCTTCCGCTTGCACAACTATGAGGAAGAGAAGAAGATCGCGATGGCATCCCTTGAGTTCCAAGACTACATCCTCATTTGGTGGGAACAAGTCATTGAGCGCCGAGAGGCAAGAGGTGAACCACCCATCACAACTTGGGCACAAATTAAGGATGTCATGAGAGCACGTTACGTGCCAACCTACTACAACCACGACCTCTTCAAGAAACTCCATCTTCTCAAACAAGGAACCAAGAGAGTTGAACGATACTACAAAGAAATGGAGATTGCCATGATACAAGCCAATGTCACGGAAGACGATGAGTAATCTATGGCAAGTTTCTTGAATGGACTCAATCATCCTATCAAGAAGATCGGCGACTTCCAACCATACTCGAACCTTGTCGAGCTTGTGCACCAAGCTACCAAGGCGGAACGTCAAGTGCAAGATGACTTCAAGTATGCCAAGTTCTCATCCAAGTCATATGGTTTCTCCAACACCCAAGCTTCAACGACTCCAACACCTTCTACCTCACCCATGCCATTTACAAGCAACGGCGACAAGTCAATTTACAAGAAAACTTCGACAACCTCAAGTCATCCTCCTACAACAAGAAATTTCAAGCTGAGAGCTTCATCATCCTCTACCCCAACCGATGAGACCATCAAGACAAGTTCCTTCAAATGCTTCACATGCGGCAGTCGAGGCCACAAGTCCTTCGAGTGTACCAACAAACGCACCATGATCTTCAACGACGATGGTACATATGACTCCATGAGTGAAGGAGAAATGGAAGCACCTGAGCAAGTGGCCATGCACCGGCAAGTGAACAAGGATGAATATGATCAACTCTTTTGTGACGAACCAAAGCTGCCATATCTTCCATACCAAGGCCGGCATCAATGGAAGGTCCATCAAGTTCATCATCGATGGAGGGAGTTTTCATAACTTGGCAAGTGAAGAACTTTGCTCCAAACTCCAATTGGTCAAGATGAAGCACCCACATCCCTACAAAGTTCAATGGCTAAGCGACTCCGGCACTATCCAAGTCGAGCATATGGTACAAGTTTCCTACAAAATCGGAGCTTACGAAGAAACTTTGGAGTGTGATGTCGTTCCTGTGTCCGTTTGCCACCTCCTTCTTGGACGGCCATGGCAATTTGACCGAGGTGTCTTCCACAACGGGCATACGAATCACTATAGCATCAAGATGAAAGGAAAGGCATATGTGTAACGACCAATGTCTCCAAGCCAAGTGATCGCCGACAAGCAAGCCACCCATCATGGAGAAAATAGTGAGAGAGCGAACCACCAAAAAGAGAGTGAGCGCCACAAGCCCAATTTGAGTGCCTCCATGATGAGCGACAAGAAAAACCTAGTTCTATTTGCCACGAAAAGTGAGATGAGAGAAGTGTGCGAGAACCATTCAAGTGTCATGCACTATGTCCTTTGGTGCAAGGACGAGGCAACAAAACTAACACCTCTCACAATTTGCCTTTAGTGTTATCTTCTCTTTTGCAAGAATTCCAAGACATACTCCCCGACGAGCTACCTCCGGGTCTACCTCCATTACAAGGCATCGAATACCGAATCGACCTCATCCCTAGAGCACCCCTTCCTAACAAGGCTCCCTACCGTGTCAACCCCGAGGAAACTAAGGAGATCCAATGGCAAGTACAACAACTCATCGACAACGGCCATGTACGGGAAAGCTTGAGCCCTTGTGCCATACCGGTAATCCTTGTTCCCAAGAAATATGGTACATATCACATGTGTTCTGATTCTCTTCCTATCAATGCTATTGTCGTGCGTTATCGTTACCCTATTCCATTATTAGATGATATGCTAGATGAGCTTAGCAGAGCCACCATTTTCTCTAAAAATGATCTTAAAAGTGGCTACTATCAAATACGCATCCATGAAGGTGATGAATGGAAAACCGCATTTAAGACCAAATCTGGCTTATATGAATGGCTTGTTATGCCAATGGGTTTATCCGAAGCACCCGGTACTTTCATGCGAGTCATGCATTTTGTTCTTTAACCCTATATTGGTGTATTTGTTGTGGTCTACTTTGACGATATTCTTGTTTTTAGCAAATCTCTCAAAGATCATGTCACGCATCTTAGAACCTTGTTGCAAACCCTTAGGAAAGAGCGCCTTTATGCTAATATGGACAAATGCCTTTTTGGTGTTGATAAGCTTGTTTTCTTGGGTTTCATTGTGTCTTCTAAGGGTGTTGATGTAGATGAATCTAAGATCGATGCTATTAAAACTTGGCCCCAACCAACCAACTTGCAACAAGTGTGTAGTTTTCTTGGTTTAGATGGTTTGTATCGTAGATTTGTGAAGGATTTTAGCACCATTGCTTCACCCTTGCATGTTTTGAGTAAGAAAAATACGCCATTTGTTTGGGGACCATCCCAATATACCGCATTCAATGACATTAATAATTTTCTTACACATGCTCCTTTGCTTGCTTTACCCAACATCAATAAACCATTTGAGATTAATTGCGATGCTAGCGGTTATGAAATAGGACGTGTGTTAATGCAAGAGAAGCGCCGTATAGCTTTCTTTAGTGA
The DNA here is from genome assembly GCF_002162155.2 of Triticum dicoccoides. NCBI lineage: Eukaryota > Viridiplantae > Streptophyta > Magnoliopsida > Poales > Poaceae > Triticum > Triticum dicoccoides. The sequence continues at coordinate 80,226 of NW_021266886.1, forward strand.
AAGACTTTCCAGAGCGCAACTCAATTATCCCATCTATGTCAAAGAGCTATATGCTTTAGTGATAGTCTTGCATGTTTGGGAGCATTATCTCCGTCCTCATGAGTTCATTCTTCACACAGATCAAGAAACACTTAAGTATCTTAAGGGTCAAACTAAGTTGAACAAGCGTCATGCTAAATTGAGTGAATTCATTGAGTCATTTCCTTATGTCGTCAAGTATATTAAAGGTACGGAAAATATTGTGGCGGATGCTCCTTCCCGTACATGCATGCTTGTTACCCAACTTGAATTGAATGTCATAGGCTTTGAGCACATAAAAGACTTGTATGCACAAGATCCTACTATTGCAATTCCTTATGCCAAGTGTTTAACACATACATTTTGTGATGAGGACATGACTACCTTGGATACGACCAAAAATATTGCATACATGCATATTTGTCAGGTGATTTCTAGTGCAAACTATTCAATAATCTATTTATGTTATCCAGAACAAAAATACTTCACACACTTTTGTGTTTTGTCTAATTACAGGTGTATGGGATATTTGTACAATTCACATATGAAGATAAGGGAGAAAGAGATGTTTAAGTATTGTTCAAAAAGTTCTCTTACGTCACTTTTGAGCCAAGAGAAGATAGAGTCCAAGTCTCTCACGTTCTGAATTCAGATTCGGACTGCACAGACATACCTGACTCAAAACGCCAACAACTTTTTCATACGGACTCCGAATTGGGTGATTCTTTTTTTGTTGGATTCTAGATTTTGTGCTCTTTCCAGCATAGTTGGATTCACCTTCAAATTCGTCCGGAGCGTTGAGATATCGACGAAACAATCAAACGCTACAGCAGAATTCGAGTCAAACAACAAGTCCAAAGGTGTTGCATCACCTCCACTTGGGCCGATTGGCCTTGTACGACCTAGGGTTAGTTTTAGGCTGCCTTGGGACGTCCTCCCACCTCCTAGGCCGCCACCCCTTGCTCCTATATAAGTAGATCCATTTAGTAGCTTTTCCCTTAGGATTTGTTTAGTTAAAAGTTAGCCATTGCAACTTCGTGTACTTCGTTTGTGTCCGACGACCAGACCAAGACCGCTTACGGATCCCCACCTTTATCAATACTTCATACATATTCACAATATTCAGATTGCTTTTATCATATTCTTGCTCGTTCTTCGATTGCTTGCAGGAATAGACCTTCGTAGTCAGGTTGATCGTGCTCTGGCGTGGTCAATAACCTCAGGAGATTGGTTTAGTGATTGCTAAGGCGCAACGTCGTGCACGTTTGTAGTCGGATCGTCAAAGTCGTCTCCACCAAATAGGTAGTTATCATCTCATCGAAAGATCGGGACACCCCGCTTCTATCAAGTGATATCAGTTTTCAGGTTGCTCGGTGAGAATTTCCAGTTTTCCCTAGATTAGATTTATTTTCTTACCTATTGTCCAAGAAAAAGCCACAGAAAAAGTTAGATCTATTCATCCTTTGTCCAAGCCAGTCTGAGCCTTTGCATTTTTCTTTTCATTGTTTGCATTATTGAATTATCGGTTGTATCGCCGTGTCGAGTTGCTGGTCTTAGTGTCTAGTTCCTTTAGAGTTTCGAGTCCTGTTCACATTAGTCACGCCGCTGCTGCATCATTATCCCTTCCGCTGTCCACCATCCCATCCATCAATTTTCACCATATGTTACGCACTATTCGTTGTCATAATCATAGTTGAGGTCATTCACATCTTCGCCTGATCCAATCTGCATCTTATCTAGTTTGTCTTGGAAAGAGGGAGAAAAAAAAGAAAAAAAAGAAAAAGAAAAAAGTGTGATAAAAAAAAGAGAGAAGAGAAAAAAAATTCGGATCTATCTAGACTCAATCTCGTAGTTGAATTCGGACTGGAATCTGTTTTGTGCACTGTTCAGTAAAAAAGGCATAACTTCCTCATACGAACTCCGTTTTGGCTCCACGAGTACTCAAATTAAAGCTAGCGACTAGACGCATCTGAATAGTTGCAAACGCTAGTTCAATATTTCGCGTCTCAAAATCAGCTTCTAAATAGGTGTTTTTGCCCTCCGAAGTTCGCGCATACAGTTTGTTCCAGTTTTTCAGGCCAGTTTTAGAATTCTTTGACTCCTCATATCAATTCAGAATTGAGTGATTCTTTTTGCATTGGAAAGCTTGAGTTAGTAGCAAACTTTTCAAGAGGAAAGTTGGAGAGAGAGTTGTTATATATCCTGCTTGGCAGTTGTTATTCATCATTATCTTTACTGCCGTTGTGATCTTCACTTATATCTTGCTGTCCAGAGCTACTTATCCTTCATTGATGCTAGTTGTGCTATGTCGTGACCTCATTAGTGTTCTAGGCTCGCATCTCTAGTCCGGTCTAGCCTAGGACCAGCACAGTACTGCCATTGAGCGTTTATTCAACATTGCATCTTTGAATTGATTCTTGCTAATCTTTTGCTACCATATATAGCCAACCCAGCTCCACATATTTCTACACCGTGTATACGTACGTTCCCCTGGCAATCGCTTTACACAATCTTCGGAGTTATTTGACACCACTGGTTGCCTGTTACCACCTGTCGCATGGTAAGAACTTGTAAGATATTGATATTTGCTTTACTGTGAGCACGTTACAACCACATCCTAGTAGTTCATAGGAACATTATTCTCGAATTTTGTTTCTTATTTCTACTAATCATAACAGGTTCCGGAGAAAGAAGTTCTTGGACGATGAACACATCTTCACCATCACGAGAGTTGGGACAACACACACAAGCACATGGTCAGGTTATCTCTTTACCATCATTTGAGGGTAGATTTAATCCTGCTATTTATCTAGATTGGGAGCTTGAAGTAGAACAAGTTTTTAGTTACCATGACTTTTCTGAACTTGAGCGAGTACGAGCTGCCACTAGAGCATTTACTGGTTTTGCTTCTGTTTGGTGGAGTGTGCATTGTAAGAAAAACATTGATAACCAACCCACAACTTGGAAAGATTTGAAACATGTAATGAGACAACAATTTTTCCCTCCTTACTATCGTCGTGAATTACTTCGCAAATGTGAACAATTTAAACAAGGCAATAAAACTGTTCATGCTTACTACCAAGAGTTCAAATCTTATATGCATCATTGTGACATAGAAGAATCTGAGGATGATACAATGAATAGATTTTTTGGTGGTTTGAACCATGATATTCAGGCAAGATTTAGGTATATTCCTCGTTGCATTACTGGTATGTATGTTCGTGCTTGTACCTTTGAGAGACAGTTACAGGAGGATGCATTGGGTGACTACAACAACTACTATTCCAATTCATGCTCACTACCATCAGTTGATTCCTCCACCGTTGCACCTACTAGAGCAGCCACACCTCAGATTGTGAGTGCGACATCATCTCAAGTGTATGGTTCATTGTCATTGTCCATACCGACATCAGCTACGTCTTTGCGACAAGGTAACAGTAAAGGTATTGATGATATAACTTCACATGAGAATGATGCATCCCTAATTAACTTAAATACATCATGTGTTGAGTTACCTGTTGATTTGAGCACGCCACCTATTTTAGAGAATCATGTTACTATCATGAATGCATCATGTGATCAAACAACTGAAATACCAACAATTTTGAGTGCACCCATTGAATTAACTATTGATGCAAAAGAACCAATGTTTAATCATTTTGATATGACCTCTAATCTTGGTGATGATTCTGTGTCCAATGACTTACTGCATGTTTGCTTATTTAAGAATGTTGTAGCATGTAAATTTGATGCAAGTAAGGTTTATTCACCAATATTTTTTTTGACTGGATTTATTCACCAATATTGGGATGGTTTAATGATGAATATTGTCAATCATTTGATAGGAATAAGAGCTTCACTTATATGTGCAAACTGAGTTGCAATATTTTCATGCCTTCTACTTATGATAATATTTTTCCTTTATATTTTATGATATATGAAAGTTACTCATGTATACATGTGTCATATGTGCAAAAATCAAGGGAAGTAAAAATGGATGACATATACATATACAATATGTATACCTTGTCTCTTTTCTTAGCCACATTTCAGATTAAGCAACGCCGAGGACGGCTTTGTTTTCAAAAAGGGGAGGATGATGAGGACATGACTACCTTGGATACGACCAAAAATATTGCATACATGCATATTTGTCAGGTGATTTCTAGTGCAAACTATTCAATAATCTATTTATGTTATCCAGAACAAAAATACTTCACACACTTTTGTGTTTTGTCTAGTTACAGGTGTATGGGATATTTGTACAATTCACATATGAAGATAAGGGAGAAAGAGATGTTTAAGTGTTGTTCAAAAAGTTCTCTCACGTCACTTTTGAGCCAAGAGAAGATAGAGTCCAAGTCTCTCACGTTCTGGATTCAGATTCGGACTGCACAGACATACCTGACTCAAAACGCCAACAACTTTTTCATACGGACTCCGAATTGGGTGATTCTTTTTTTGTTGGATTCTAGATTTTGTGCTCTTTCCAGCATAGTTGGATTCACCTTCAAATTCGTCCGGAGCGTTGAGATATCAACGAAACAATCAAACGCTACAGCAGAATCCGAGTCAAACAACAAGTCCAAAGGTGTTGCATCACCTCCACTTGGGCCGATTGGCCTTGTACGACCTAGGGTTAGTTTTAGGCTTCCTTGGGACATCCTCCCACCTCCTAGGCCGCCACCCTTTGCTCCTATATAAGTAGATCCATCTAGTAGCTTTTCCCTTGGGATTTGTTTAGTTAAAAGTTAGCCATTGCAACTTCGTGTACTTCGTTTGTGTCCGACGACCAGACCAAGACCGCTTACGGATCCCCACCTTTATTATTACTTCATACATATTTGCAATATTCAGATTGCTTTTATCATATTCTTGCTCGTTCTTCGATTGCTTGCAGGAATAGACCTTCGTGGTCAGGTTGATCGTGCTCCGGCGTGGTCAATAACCTCAGGAGATTGGTTTAGCGATTGCTAAGGCGCAACGTCGTGCACGTTTGTAGTCGGATCGTCAAAGTCGTCTCCACCAAATCGGTAGTTATCATCTCATCGAAAGATCGGGACACCCCGCCTCTATCATTTTGGGAATGCTATTACATCAAAGATGATTATCTTAGGAGAGCTAAGAAACTTCGCATCCCCGAGTCTTCTCTTCGTTTGTTACTTCTGCAAGAATCTCGTGGAGGAGGACTAATGGGACACTTTGGACGCGACAAGACATTTGCTACACTCTCCAAGAACTATTTTTGGCCCAAGATGTTTTGTGACGTCTCACGCTTTCTACATGTCGCAAAGCTAAGTCTAAAGCTCAATCTCATGGCCTTTATATGCCCCTTCCAATTCCATATCACACATGGGAGGATATTAGCATGGATTTTGTGCTTGGTTTACCTTGAACTAGAAATGGAAAGGATTCCGTGTTTGTTGTTGTGGACTGATTCTCTAAAATGGCACATTTCATACCATGCAACAAGATAGATGATGCTTCACATGTTGAAAATCATTTTTGTAGGGAAATCTTGCGCCTACATGGAGTGCCTAAGACAATTGTCTCGGACCGCAGCGTCAAGTTCTTGAGTTACTTTTGGAAGACCTTATGCTCCAAGCTCGGAATCAAGCTCTTGTTCTCTTCGGCATACCATCACCAAACCAACGTCCAAACGGAGGTGACGAACCGAACACTCTCCACTCTACTATGCGTATTGATCAAGAGGAACATCAAGGAGTGGGAAGAGTGCCTACCCATCGCTGAGTACGCCTACAACCGCGCAAGACATTCAACTACCGGCAAGTCCCCTTTCGGGGTCGTCTACGGTTTCAACCCGTTATCCCCATTGGACATTCTTCCTCTACCACTTCAAGAGCGCATCAACATGGATGCGAGTGCACGAGTGAACTATCTCAAGAAGATGCATGAAGATACAAGGGACACCATCGAGCGCCAAGTACAACGACTCACGACCAAGCTCAACTTCAACAAGCAACCCATGTTATTCAACATTGGAGATCTTGTCTGGCTACACCTTCGCAAGGACCGGTTCCCCAACGAACGCAAGTCCAAACTTCTACCACGAGCCAATGGACCCTTCAAGGTGCTAGCATGCTACAACAACAACCCTTACAAGATCGACCTCCCGCGCGACAAGTACAACGTGAGGGACGTCTTCAACGTTAAGGATCTCTCGCCCTACCATGGTGATGAAGATTTCGATCCGAGGTCAGATCTTTCCCAAGGGGGGGAGATGATGCGGAGCATCTCACGGTCATCCATATGGACGTATCGACATCTCGCACGACACCACTTGGACCAATGACAAGAGCTCGAGGAAAGGCTATCGAAGATAAGGTGAACTCGCTCCTCTCCGAACTACCACTTTGTAGACGTGCGACACGGCTACTACGTCAAGCGGAAACACTATGTGTGATCCGATATGATGAGGACATCAATACCATTGTTACACCCACAGCCCCTACTGCTACATATACGGGACCAATTACTAGAGCTCGTAATTAGGACATGACTACCTTGGATATGACCAAAAATATTGCATATATGCATATTTGTCAGGTGATTTCTAGTGCAAACTATTCAATAATCTATTTATGTTATCCAGAACAAAAATACTTCACACACTTTTGTGTTTTGTCTAATTGCAGGTGTATGGGACATTTGTACAATCCACATATGAACATAAGGAAGAAAGAGATGTTTATTTGCTGTCCAAAAAGTTCTCTCACGTCACTTTTGGCCCAAGAGAAGATAGAGTCCAAGTCTCTCACGTTCTGGATTCAGATTCGGACTACACAGACATACCTGACTCAAAACGCACACAAGTTTTTCATACGGACTCCGAATTGGGTGATTCTTTTTTTGTTGGAAACTAGATTTCGTGCACTTTCCAACCCAATTGGAATCACCTTTAAATTCGTCCGGAGCGTTGAGTTGTGGACGAAACAATCTGATGCTGCAACAGAATCCGAGTCAAACTACAAGTCCAAAGGTGTTACATCACCTCCACTTGGGCCCATTGGCCTTGTATGACCTAGATTTAGTTTTAGGCTGCCTTGGGACGTCCTCCCACCTCCTTGGCCGCCACCCCTTGCTCCTATATAAGTAGATCCATCTAGTAGCTTTTCCTTGGGATTTGTTTAGTTAAAAGTTACCTTTATCAATACCTCATATATATTTGCAATATTCAGATTGCTTTATCATATTCTTGCTCGTTCTTCGATTGCTTGCAGGAATAGACCTTCGTGGTCAGGCTGACCGTGCTTCCGGCATCGTCAGTAACCTCAGGAGATTGGTTTAGCGATTGCTAAGGCGCAACGTCGTGCACGTTTGTAGTCGGATCGTCAAAGTCGTCTGCACCAAATCGATAGTTATCATCTCATCGAAATATCGGGACACCCTCGCCTCTATCAAGTGGTATCAGTTTTCAGGGTGCTCGGTGAGAATTTCCAGTTTTCCTAGATTAGATTTATTTTCTTACCTATTGTCCAAGAAAAAGCCACAAAAAAGAGTTAGATCTATTCATCCTTGGTCCAAGCCAGTCTGAGCCTTTGCAATTTTCTTTTCATTGCTTGCATAGTTGAATTATCGGTTGCATCGTCGTGTCGAGTTGCTGCTCTTAGTGTCTAGTCTTTAGAGTTTCGAGTTCTGTTCACATTAGGCACGCAGCCGCTGCATCATTATCCCATCCGTTGTCCACCATCCAATCCACCAATTTCCACCACGTGCTACGCACTGTTTATTGTCATAATCATAGTTGAGGTCACTCACATCTTGATAGAGGCAAAGGTGTCCCGTCTTTCGATGAGATGGTGGATTTCTCTTTGGTGGAAGTCAACTTTGACGATCCGACTACGAACGTGCGAGGACGTCGCGCCTTAGCAATCGCTAAACCAACTCCGAGAGGTTATTGACCACGCCGGAGCACGATCAACCTGACCACGAGGGTCTGTTTCCTGCGAGCAAACGAAGAACAAGCAAGAAACTAAGATTGCAATCTGGATATTGCGAATATAAGATGAAAGCTTTATTGATCAAGGTGGGGTTCTGTGACGCCTTTGTCTGGTCGTTGAACACAAACGAAGTACGCGAAGTTGCAGCTATGGCGAACTTTTAATCTAAACAAAACCCAAAGTCTAAACGATGCCCTAAGGGCTGTATATATGGAGGAAGAGGGGGGAATTTCGTGGCCCTTGGTGGAGGGGTCCGAAATCAACCCTATCTCTTGTTTCCCCACACATATGGACTCTAAAAATAGCCTATACTTATGTATTTCGAAATTACATGGGCCTGGCCCAATAATAAGGTGTCGCAGCACCTAAAATAGCCTCGGGACGAAATTTATGAAGTGGCATCTTGTATATTTCGTCCAAGGCTTCATGCACCCATTATGGTGGCTTCAAAGTCCTGAAATCATCACTTGTAACTCCGTTCTTGTTTCCCTTGCGCATGCCATCATCTCCATGCTTGTTCTTGCTCCAATGTTCATCCTTCTCCAAGCTAGGCCCTTCATTTGTAAGCAAAACAAATGTATCCAATTTAGGCAGCATCATATTCTCATGAACATTAGAATCATTACCAAGAAACGAAAGTACCTGGTAATTTAGTTGGCGTGCACGAGCTCTAGTAATTGGTCCAGTATGTATAGCAGCAGGGGCTGTGGGTGTAACAATTGTATTGATGTCCTCATCAGATAGCATATTTGTTGTCGTGGATAGATTCTCGAAAATGGCACACTTTATACCATGTCATAAAAGCGATGATGCTGTTAATGTTGCTGATTTGTTCTTTCGTGAAATTATTTGCTTGCATGGTGTGCCAAATACTATTGTTTCAGATCGTGATACTAAATTTCTTAGCCACTTTTGGAGATGTTTATGGGCTAAGTTGGGGACTAAACTGCTTTTTAGTACTACTTGTCACCCCCAAACTGATGGACAAACTGAAGTAGTCAATAGAACGTTGTCTACTATGCTTAGGGCTGTTTTGAAGAATAATAAGAAAATGTGGGAGGAATGCTTGCCTCATATTGAATTTGCTTATAATCGTTCATTGCATTCTACTACTAAGATGTGCCCTTTTGAAGTTGTGTATGGTTTCCTACCTCGTGCACCTATTGATTTGTTGCCTCTTCCATCTTCGGAGAAGGTTAATTTTGATGCTAAACAACATGCTGAATTGATTTTAAAAATGCATGAGTTAACTAAGGAAAACATTGAGCGTATGAATGCTAAATATAAACTTGCTGGAGATAAGGGTAGAAAACATGTTGTGTTTGCACCTGGTGATCTTGTTTGGTTACATTTGCGTAAGGATAGATTTCCTGATTTGCGCAAATCAAAGCTAATGCCACGTGCTGATGGTCCCTTTAAGGTGTTAGAGAAAATAAATGATAATGCATATAAACTTGAGCTGCCTGCAGATTTTGGGGTTAGTCCCACTTTTAACATTGCAGATTTGAAGCCTTATTTGGGTGAGGAAGATGAACTTCCGTCGAGGACGACTTCATTTCAAGAAGGGGAGGATGATGAGGACATCAATACAATTGTTACACCCACAGCCCCTGCTGCTATACATACTGGACCAATTACTAGAGCTCGTGCACGCCAACTAAATTACCAGGTACTTTCGTTTCTTGGTAATGATTCTAATGTTCATGAGAATATGATGCTGCCTAAATTGGATACATTTGTTTTGCTTACAAATGAAGGGCCTAGCTTGGAGAAGGATGAACATTGGGGCAAGAACAAGCATGGAGATGATGGCATGCGCAAGGGGAACAAGAACGGAGTTACAAGTGATGATTTCAGGACTTTGAAGCCACCATAATGGGTGCATGAAGCCTTGGACGAAATATACAAGATGCCACTTCATAAATTTCGTCCCGAGGCTATTTTAGGTGCTGCGTCACCTTATTATTGGGCCAGGCCCATGTAATTTCGAAATACATAAGTATAGGCTATTTTTAGAGTCCGTATGTGTGGGGAAACAAGAGATAGGGTTGATTTCGGACCCCTCCACCAAGGGCCACGAAATTCCCCCCTCTTCCTCCATATATACAGCCCTTAGGGCATCGTTTAGACTTTGGGTTTTGTTTAGATTAAAAGTTCGCCATAGCTGCAACTTCGCGTACTTCGTTTGTGTTCAACGACCAGACAAAGGCGTCACAGAACCCCACCTTGATCAATAAAGCTTTCATCTTATATTCGCATATCCAGATTGCAATCTTAGTTTCTTGCTTGTTCTTCGTTTGCTCGCAGGAAACAGACCCTCGTGGTCAGGTTGATCGTGCTCCGGCGTGGTCAATAACCTCTCGGAGTTGGTTTAGCGATTGCTAAGGCGCGACGTCCTCGCACGTTCGTAGTCGGATCGTCAAAGTCGACTTCCACCAAAGCGAAATCCACCATCTCATCGAAAGACGGGACACCTCCGCCTCTATCATTCTTGCTCCAATGTTCATCCTTCTCCAAGCTAGGCCCTTCATTTGTAAGCAAAACAAATGTATCCAATTTAGGCAGCATCATATTCTCATGAACATTAGAATCATTACCAAGAAACGAAAGTACCTGATAATTTAATTGGCGTGCGCGAGCTCTAGTAATTGGTCCCGTATATGTAGCAGTAGGGGCTGTGGGTGTAACAATGGTATTGATGTCCTCATCATCCTCCCCTTCTTGAAATGAAGTCGTCCTCGACGGAAGCTCATCTTCCTCACCCAAATAAGGCTTCAAATCTGCAATGTTAAAAGTGGGACTAACCCCAAAATCTGCAGGCAGCTCAAGTTTATATGCATTATCATTTATTTTCTCTAACACCTTAAAGGGACCATCAGCACGTGGCATTAACTTTGATTTGCGCAAATCCGGAAATCTATCCTGACGCAAATGTAACCAAACAAGATCTCCAGGTGCAAACACAACATGTTTTCTACCCTTATCTCCAGCAAGTTTATATTTAGCATTCATACGCTCAATGTTTTCCTTAGTTAACTCATGCATTTTTAAAATCAATTCAGCACGTTGTTTAGCATCAAAATTAACCTTCTCCGAAGATGGAAGAGGCAACAAATCAATAGGTGCACGAGGTAGGAAACCATACACAACTTCAAAAGGGCACATCTTAGTAGTAGAATGCAATGAACGATTATAAGCAAATTCAATATGAGGCAAGCATTCCTCCCACATTTTCTTATTATTCTTCAAAACAGCCCTAAGCATAGTAGACAATATTCTATTGACTACTTCAGTTTGTCCATCAATTTGGGGGTGACAAGTAGTACTAAAAAGCAGTTTAGTCCCCAACTTAGCCCATAAACATCTCCAAAAGTGGCTAAGAAATTTAGTATCACGATCTGAAACAATAGTATTTGGCACACCATGCAAGCGAATAATTTCACGAAAGAACAAATCAGCAACATTAACAGCATCATCGCTTTTATGACATGGTATAAAGTGTGCCATTTTCGAGAATCTATCCACGACAACAAATATGCTATCCCTCACCTTCTTTGTTCGAGGTAACCTAAAACAAAGTCCATAGATATATCCTCCCAAGGAACACTAGGTACAGGCAAAGGCATATATAAACCATGAGGATTGAGTCGTGACTTAGCTTTTTGACATGTAGTGCATCGAGCAATAAAACGCTCAACATCCCGTCTCATCTTTGGCCAAAAGAAATGTGTAGCAAGTACGTCCTCCGTCTTCTTCACGCCAAAGTGTCCCATTAATCCTCCTCCATGCGCCTCCTGCAACAACAAAAGACGAACGGAGCTAGCTGGAATGCATAGCTTGTTAGCACGAAACACAAATCCATCGTTAACGACAAACTTGTTCCACATTCTTCCTTCTTTACAATTCTGCATTACATCTTTAAAATCAGCATCATGCACATATTGATCTTTGATGGTCTCTAAACCAAATATTTTGAAGTCAAGTTGTGAAAGCATAGTATAGCGGCGAGACAATGCATCAGCAATAACATTTTCTTTTCCCTTCTTGTGTTTAATGACATAAGGGAAAGTCTCAATGAATTCAACCCATTTAGCATGTCTACGATTCAGTTTAGCTTGACTTTTAATATGTTTCAAAGATTCATGATCAGAATGTATAACAAATTCTTTGGGCCATAAATAATGTTGCCATGTTTCTAAAGTCCGAACAAGAGCATATAATTCTTTATCATAAGTAGAATAATTCAGACTAGGCCCACTCAATTTTTCAGAAAACTATGCAACAGGTTTGCCATCTTGTAATAACACACCTCCTAATCCAATTCCACTAGCATCACATTCAAGCTCAAAAGTCTTATTAAAATCAGGAAGTTGGAGTAAAGGAGCATGTGTCAACTTATCTTTCAATACCGTGAAGGCTTCTTCCTGTGCGGTACCCCAAACAAAAGGCACATCCTTCTTTGTAAGCTCGTTGAGAGGTGCAGCAATGGTGCTGAAATCTCTCACAAAACGCCTATAGAATCCAGCGAGGCCAAGAAAACTCCTCACTTGTGTGACCGTTTTGGGCTGCGGCCAACTCTCAATAGCTTCAATCTTGGCTTTGTCAACTTCAATTCCCTGTGGAGTAACAACATAGCCAAGAAAAGATACTCGGTCGGTGCAAAAGGTGCACTTCCCAAGGTTACCAAACAAATGTGCATCACGTAGAGCAATAAAAACAGCACGTAAATGTTCCAAATGTTCTTCCAAAGATCTGCTATAAATCAATATGTCATCAAAGTAAACTACCACAAATCGTCCAATGAAAACACGTAAAACTTCGTTCATTAATCTCATGAAAGTACTAGGTGCATTAGTTAACCCAAAAGGCATGACTAACCACTCATATAATCCAAACTTAGTTTTAAATGCTGTTTTCCATTCATCTCCCAATTTCATATGAATTTGATGGTAGCCACTACGCAAATCAACTTTGGAGAATATTGTAGAGCCACTCAATTCATCAAGCATATCATCTAGCCTAGGAATAGGATGACGATAACGAATAGTAATATTATTAATGCCTCTACAATCAACACACATACGTGATGTACCATCCTTTTTCGGCACTAGAATAATAGGAACAGCACAAGGACTAAGGGATTCGCGTATATAACCTTTGTCGAGAAGCTCTTGTACTTGACGCATAATCTCCTTCGTCTCCTCTGGATTGGTACGGTATGGTGCACGGTTTGGCAGTGAAGCACCGGGAATAAGTCAATCTGATGCTCAATCCCTCGAATAGGCGGTAATCCCGGTGGCACGTCTTGTGGAAAGACGTCAGCGAACTCCTGCAAAATGTTAGTGACAGCAGGAGGCAAAGAGGAAGGCACGTCCTCGAATGAAAATAATGCCTCTTTGCACACAAAAGCATAGCAAACAGATTTGCTGAAATCTAGCTCATCAATATCAGATTTGGTGGCAAATAAACATGCACTTTTCAATTTAATTTCAGAAGCAACACTAGATGGTTTATTATTAGGCTTCATTTGTTGCTCAAATTCTTTTGCCACAATCTGATTTTCACTCTTATTCTTCTCCTGTTGTGCTTTATTAGCTCTATTAATATCATCTTTCAAAATGGAATCAGGAGTCATAGGAAGCAAAGTAATATTTTTATCCTTATGAACAAGAGTATAGTGATTGTTTCTACCATGGTGTACAGAATTTTTATCAAATTGCCATGGGCTACCAAGTAATAAGGAACATGCTTGCATAGGTACCACATCACAATCAACATAATCAGCATATGTAGAGATACTAAAATGCACACGAACAGTACGTGTTACCTTAACCTTGCCGCTGTTGTTGAACCATTGGATGTAGTAAGGATGTGGATGTGGTCTTGTGGTGAGAGAAAGCTTCTCCACCATCTCCATGCTAGCCAAATTGTTGCAGCTCCCTCCGTCTATTATGACGCGCACAGAACGTTCCTTCACAACTCCCTTGGTATGGAACAAATTGTGCCTCTGATTTTGCTCAGTGTGTGACCTGCACACTCAAAACACGTTGAGCAACTAAACATTCATACCTGTCAGCGTCTTCAGGAGCCATGTATTGCGTCTCATGATCAGAATCATCTCCACCATGTTCTTCACGTGTAATAAGAGCCAAAGTCTCCTCATCATAGTCACTAGCGGACTCATATCCACCATCCGCGGTAGCAATCATCACACGCGGAGATTTGCATTCCCTCGCATAATGACCTCCTCCCTTACAACGACGACAAATAATATCACTTGTGTGCCCTGTTGATGCCATGGAAGAAGAAGAACGCTGTGCAGGCCCCGCAGGTGCGCTCTTGGCAGATAATGGTGGTTGTGCCTGTTTTCTTGTATCACGGCTGGAGGTGGTACCGGATGGAGGTGCTGGTGCAGTTGAAGTAGAAGATGCACGTGGTGTCCATGATGAAGGTCGGCCTGCAGAAAAGTTAGTTCGCCCCAATGCTTGTCGATCCTGCACTTCACGTTCAGCTTTACAAGCAAGATGGAATAAACGAGTGATATTAGTATACTCCTTATAGTCTAGAATGGTCTGAATCTCTCTATTTAATCCACCCAGAAAATGTGCAAGCATAGCTTCATTCTCCTCAACAATACCACATCTAATCATGCCAGTTTGTAATTCCTGATAATATTCTTCTACATAATTTTTCCCTTGTCTTAAACGCTGCAATTTTTGAAGCAATTCACGTTGATAATATGGTGGAACCCAACGCGTACGCATAGCAGTTTTCAAAGCAGCCCAAGTAGTTGGAATAGGATATAATCTACAATGTTCAGACCACCATACACATGCAAAACTAGTGAAAGCACAAACAACAGCAGCAACTCGTCTCTCCTCAGGATATTGTAAACATGTAAATCGTTGTTCAGTTTCTAACTCCCAAGTAAGATATATATCAGGAACATATCTACCCTCAAATGGTGGAATATTCAATTTCAGTTTAGGAATATGGACATCATCTCGTACCTGAGGTGGTGGTGCAGGCCTACCATTACGAATATATACCTGAGGTCGACCTGCTGGTGGTGGTACAGGTGGCTGCACGTAGTGCTGATTTTGATCAACCTTGATGAGGACATGACTACCTTGGATATGACCAAAAATATTGCATATATGCATATTTGTCAGGTGATTTCTAGTGCAAACTATTCAATAATCTATTTATGTTATCCAGAACAAAAATACTTCACACACTTTTGTGTTTTGTCTAATTGCAGGTGTATGGGACATTTGTACAATCCACATATGAAGATAAGGAAGAAAGAGATGTTTATTTGCTGTCCAAAAAATTCTCTCACGTCACTTTTGGCCCAAGAGAAGATAGAGTCCAAGTCTCTCACGTTCTGGATTCAGATTCGGACTGCACAGATATACCTGACTCAAAACGCACACAAGTTTTTCATACGGACTCCGAATTGGGTGATTCTTTTTTTGTTGGAAACTAGATTTCGTACACTTTCCAACCCAATTGGAATCACCTTCAAATTCGTCCGGAGCGTTGAGTTGTGGACGAAACAATCTGATGCTGCAGCAGAATCCGAGTCAAACTACAAGTCCAAAGGTGTTACATCACCTCCACTTGGGCCCATTGGCCTTGTACGACCTAGATTTAGTTTTAGGCTGCCTTGGGACGTCCTCCCACCTCCTTGGCCGCCACCCCTTGCTCCTATATAAGTAGATCCATCTAGTAGCTTTTCCTTGGGATTTGTTTAGTTAAAAGTTAGCCATTGCAACTTCGTGTACTTCGTTTGTGTCCAACGACCAGACCAAGACCGCTTCCGGATCCCCACCATTATCAATACTTCATATTTATTTGCAATATTCAGATTGCTTTATCATATTCTTGCTCGTTCTTCGATTGCTTGCAGGAATAGACCTTCGTGGTCAGGCTGACCGTGCTTCCAGCATCGTCAGTAACCTCAGGAGATTGGTTTAGCGATTGCTAAGGCGCAACGTCGTGCACGTTTGTAGTCGGATCGTCAAAGTCGTCTCCACCAAATCGGTAGTATCATCTCATCGAAAGATCGGGACACCGTCCCTGCTTATTATACTCGTGACATGATTAAGAAGTTGCAACACTTAAAACAAGGTAGTGAAACTGTAACAAAATATTATGATGATTTACAAACTACCTTGTTGCATTCCTCTTTAGAAGAAAGTGAAGATGATTTTATGGATAGATTTTGGGGAGGATTAAACCGTGATATTCAAGAGATACTAATTCATGAAGAGTGTTATCCTATGGACCATTTGTTTCATCTTGCTTGCAAAGCTGAACAGGAAATAAAACGACGTGTTGGCCACGAGGAGAACAAGCGCACGGTGCACGTTCCAAGAGTTGATATGATTGTTCCTTCAACTACTAGGCATACTATGACAACCACATCCGTTGTTGTCAGGACTACATCACCTCCACCATGTGACACATCGCCCCCGAGAGTGGCTACATCATCTGAGTTGATCATAAGAGGTAATGACAAAGGTACTGATCTTCCATCTCTACATGAGAATGATGAATGCCTTGTCAATTTGAATGCACCATCTGATGAGCTACCCACTACTTTGATCACACCACCTATTTTAGAGGACTACGTTGATAATTTGACTTTGCTATGTGATCAAACAACTGAAATACCAACAATTTTGAGTGCACCCATTGAATTAACTATTGATGCAAAAGAACCAATGTTTAATCATTTTGATATGACCTCTAATCTTGGTGATGATTCTGTGTTAAATGACTTATTGCATGTTTGCTTATTTAAGCATGTTGTAGCATGTAAATTTGATGCAAGTAAGGTTTATTCACCAATGTTGGGATGGTTTAATGATGAACATTGTCAATCTTTTGAAATGAATAAGAGCTTCACTTATATGTGCAACCTGAGTTGCAATATTTTCATGCCTTCTACTTCTTGTGCTAATTTTTTGGCTTTAGATTTTATGAACTATGCAAGTTACTCATCTATTCATGTGTCATATATGCAAAAATCAAGGGAAGTAAAAATGGATGACATATACATATACAACATGTACACCTTGTCTCTTTTGTTAGCCACATTTCAGATTAAGCAACGCCGATGACGGCTTTATTTTCAAGAAGGGGAGGATGATGAGGACATGGCTACCTTGGATATGACCAAAAATATTGCATATATGCATATTTGTCAGGTGATTTCTAGTGCAAACTATTCAATAATCTATTTATGTTATCCAGAACAAAAATACTTCACACACTTTTGTGTTTTGTCTAATTGCAGGTGTATGGGACATTTGTACAATCCACATATGAAGATAAGGAAGAAAGAGATGTTTATTTGCTGTCCAAAAAGTTCTCTCACGTCACTTTTGGCCCAAGAGAAGATAGAGTCCAAGTCTCTCACGTTCTGGATTCAGATTCGGACTGCACAGACACACCTGAATCAAAACGCACACAAGTTTTTCATACGGACTCCGAATTGGATGATTCTTTTTTTGTTGGAAACTAGATTTCGTGCACTTTCCAACCCAATTGGAATCACCTTCAAATTCGTCTGGAGCGTTGAGTTGTGGACGAAACAATCTGATGCTGCAGCAGAATCCGAGTCAAACTACAAGTCCAAAGGTGTTACATCACCTCCACTTGGGCTCATTGGCCTTGTACGACCTAGATTTAGTTTTAGGCTGCCTTGGGACGTCCTCCCACCTCCTTGGCCGCCACCCCTTGCTCCTATATAAGTAGATCCATCTAGTAGCTTTTCCTTGGGATTTGTTTAGTTAAAAGTTAGCCATTGCAACTTCGTGTACTTCGTTTGTGTCCAACGACCAGACCAAGACCGCTTCCGGATCCCCACCATTATCAATACCTCATATATATTTGCAATATTCAGATTGCTTTATCATATTCTTGCTCGTTCTTCGATTGCTTGCAGGAATAGACCTTCGTGGTCAGGCTGACCGTGCTTCCGGCATCGTCAGTAACCTCAGGAGATTGGTTTAGCGATTGCTAAGGCGCAACGTCGTGCACGATTGTAGTCGGATCGTCAAAGTCGTCTCCACCAAATCGATAGTTATCATCTCATCGAAAGATCGGGACACCCCGCGTCTATCATTGCGAATATAAGATGAAAGCTTTATTGATCAAGGTGGGGTTCTGTGACGCCTTTGTCTGGTCGTTGAACACAAACGAAGTACGCGAAGTTGCAGCTATGGCGAACTTTTAATCTAAACAAAACCCAAAGTCTAAACGATGCCCTAAGGGCTGTATATATGGAGGAAGAGGGGGGAATTTCGTGGCCCTTGGTGGAGGGGTCCGAAATCAACCCTATCTCTTGTTTCCCCACACATACGGACTCTAAAAATAGCCTATACTTATGTATTTCGAAATTACATGGGCCTGGCCCAATAATAAGGTGACGCAGCACCTAAAATAGCCTCGGGACGAAATTTATGAAGTGGCATCTTGTATATTTCGTCCAAGGCTTCATGCACCCATTATGGTGGCTTCAAAGTCCTGAAATCATCACTTGTAACTCCGTTCTTGTTTCCCTTGCGCATGCCATCATCTCCATGCTTGTTCTTGCTCCAATGTTCATCCTTCTCCAAGCTAGGCCCTTCGTTTGTAAGCAAAACAAATGTATCCAATTTAGGCAGCATCATATTCTCATGAACATTAGAATCATTACCAAGAAACGAAAGTACCTGGTAATTTAGTTGGCGTGCACGGGCTCTAGTAATTGGTCCAGTATGTATAGCAGCAGGGGTTGTGGGTGTAACAATTGTATTGATGTCCTCATCATATCTTCGCCTGATCGAATCTGCATCTTATCTAGTTTGTCTTGGAAAGAGGGAGAAAAAGAAGATAAAGAAAAAAAAAAGAGAGAAAAAAGGAAAGAAAAAAAAAGAAAAAGAGGGAGAAGAAAAAGAAAAAAAAAGCGTGAGAAAAAAAAGAGAGAAGAAAAAAAATTGGATCTATCTAGAATCAATCTCGTACCTGAATTCGGATTGGAATCTGTTTTGTGCACTGTTCAGTAAACAGCTTGGCTATTGTTTCACATCATTATCTTTACTGCCGTTGTGATCTTCACTTATATCTTGCTGTCCAGAGCTACTTTGTATCCTTCATTGATGCTGGTTGTGCTACGAGGTGACCTCGTTAGTGTTCTAGGCTCGCGTCTCTAGTTCGGTCTAGCCTAGGACCAGCACAGTACCGTCGTTGAGCGTTTATTCAACATTGCATCTTTGAATTGATTATTGCTAATCTTTTGCTACCAGATATAGCCAACCCAGCTCCACATATTTCTACACCGTGTATACGTACGCTCCCCTGGCAATCGCTTTACTCAATATTCGGAGTTACTTGACACCGCTGGTTGCCGATCACCGCCTGCTGCATGGTAAGAACGTGTAAGACATTGATATTTGCTTTACTGTGAGCGTTTTACCACCACATCCTAGTAGTTATAGGAACATTATTTTTGGGTTTTGTTTCTTGTTCTACTAATCATGACAGGATCCAGAGTCAATTCATGGGCTTCGTCGATCGCGGGAGACGTGCCACCACCTTTGCAAATACCACAACCGTCACGAGAGGTGCACAAATATCCAAATGCACATGATCAGGTTAATGTATCTATACCACCATTTAATGGCCGTTTTAAACCTGCTTTATATATTGAATGGGAGTTCGACATAAAAAATATATTTGCTTCCCATAGTTTCGATGAACATAAAAAGGTTAAGGTTGCGGTTGGTTCTTTCACTGGTTATGCTTTGGTTTGGTGGAGTGAATATTGTCGGTTACAACCTGATTATATACCTACTACTTGGGATGATTTGAAACTTGCCATGCGACATACTTTCGTCCCTGCTTATTATACTCGTGACATGATTAAGAAGTTGCAACACTTAAAACAAGGTAGTGACACTATAACAAAATATTATGATGATTTACAAACTACCTTGTTGCATTCCTCTTTAGAAGAAAGTGAAGATGATTTTATGGATAGATTTTGGGAAGGATTAAACCGTAATATTCAAGAGATACTAATTCATGAAGAGTGTTATCCTATGGACCATTTGTTTCATCTTGCTTGCAAAGCTGAACAGGAAATAAAACGACGTGTTGGCCACGAGGAGAACAAGCGCACGGTGCACATTCCAAGAGTTGATATGATTGTTCCTTCAACTACTAGGCATACTATGACAAACACATCCGTTGTTGTCAAGACTACATCACCTCCACCATGTGACACATCGCCCCCGAGAGTGGCTACATCATCTGAGTTGATCATAAGAGGTAATGACAAAGGTACTGATCTTCCATCTCTACATGAGAATGATGAATGCCTTGTCAATTTGAATGCACCATCTGATGAGCTACCCACTACTTTGATCACACCACCTATTTTAGAGGACTACGTTGATAATTTGACTTTGCTATGTGATCAAACAACTGAAATACCAACAATTTTGAGTGCACCCATTGAATTAACTATTGATGCAAAAGAACCAATGTTTAATCATTTTGATATGACCTCTAATCTTGGTGATGATTCTGTGTTAAATGACTTATTGCATGTTTGCTTATTTAAGCATGTTGTAGCATGTAAATTTGATGCAAGTAAGGTTTATTCACCAATGTTGGGATGGTTTAATGATGAACATTGTCAATCTTTTCAAATGAATAAGAGCTTCACTTATATGTGCAACCTGAGTTGGAATATTTTCATGCCTTCTACTTCTTGTGCTAATTTTTTGGCTTTAGATTTTATGAACTATGCAAGTTACTCATCTATTCATGTGTCATATATGCAAAAATCAAGGGAAGTAAAAATGGATTACATATACATATACAACATGTACACCTTGTCTCTTTTGTTAGCCACCTTTCAGATTAAGCAACGCCGAGGACGGCTTTATTTTCAAGAAGGGGAGGATGATGAGGACATGACTACCTTGGATATGAGCAAAAATATTGCATATATGCATATTTGTCAGGTGATTTCTAGTGCAAACTATTCAATAATCTATTTATGTTATCCAGAACAAAAATACTTCACACACTTTTGTGTTTTGTCTAATTGCAGGTGTATGGGACATTTGTACAATCCACATATGAAGATAAGGAAGAAAGAGATGTTTATTTGCTGTCCAAAAAGTTCTCTCACGTCACTTTTGGCCCAAGAGAAGATAGAGTCCAAGTCTCTCACGTTCTGGATTCAGATTCGGACTGCACAGACATACCTGACTCAAAACGCACACAAGTTTTTCATACAGACTCCGAATTGGGTGATTCTTTTTTTGTTGGAAACTAGATTTCGTGCACTTTCCAACCCAATTGGAATCACCTTTAAATTCGTCCGGAGCGTTGAGTTGTGGACGAAACAATCTGATGCTGCAGCAGAATCCGAGTCAAACTACAAGTCCAAAGGTGTTACATCACCTCCACTTGGGCCCATTGGCCTTGTACGACCTAGATTTAGTTTTAGGCTGCCTTGGGACGTCCTCCCACCTCCTTGGCCGCCACCCCTTGCTCCTATATAAGTAGATCCATCTAGTAGCTTTTCCTTGGGATTTGTTTAGTTAAAAGTTAGCCATTGCAACGTCGTGTACTTCGTTTGTGTCCAACGACCAGACCAAGACCGCTTACGGATCCCCACCATTATCAATACCTCATATATATTTGCAATATTCAGATTGCTTTATCATATTCTTGCTCGTTCTTCGATTGCTTGCAGGAATAGACCTTCGTGGTCAGGCTGACCGTGCTTCCGGCATCGTCAGTAACCTCAGGAGATTGGTTTAGCGATTGCTAAGGCGCAATGTCGTGCACGTTTGTAGTCGGATCGTCAAAGTCGTCTGCACCAAATCGATAGTTATCATCTCATCGAAAGATCGGGACACCCTCGCCTCTATCAACAACATGCTTAAATAAGCAAACATGCAATAAGTCATTCAACACAGAATCATCACCAAGATTATAGGTCATATCAAAATGATTAAACATTGGTTCTTTTGCATCAATAGTTAATTCAATGGGTGGACTCAAAATTGTTGGTATTTCAGTTGTTTGATCACATGGCAAAGTCAAATTATCAACGTAGTCCTCTAAAATAGGTGGTGTGATCAAAGTAGTGGGTAGCTCATCAGATGGTGCATTCAAATTGACAAGGCATTCATCATTCTCATGTAGAGATGGAAGATCAGTACCTTTGTCATTACCTCTTATGATCAACTCAGATGATGTAGCCACTCTCGGGGGCGATGTGTCACATGGTGGAGGTGATGTAGTCCTGACAACAACGGATGTGGTTGTCATAGTATGCCTAGTAGTTGAAGGAACAATCATATCAACTCTTGGAATGTGCACCGTGCGCTTGTTCTCCTCGTGGCCAACACGTCGTTTTATTTCCTGTTCAGCTTTGCAAGCAAGATGAAACAAATGGTCCATACGATAACACTCTTCATGAATTAGTATCTCTTGAATATCACGGTTTAATCCTCCCCAAAATCTATCCATAAAATCATCTTCACTTTCTTCTAAAGAGGAGTGCAACAAGGTAGTTTGTAAATCATCATAATATTTTGTTACAGTTTCACTACCTTGTTTTAAGTGTTGCAACTTCTTAATCATGTCACGAGTATAATAAGCAGGGACGAAAGTATGTCGCATGGCAAGTTTCAAATCATCCCAAGTAGTAGGTATATAATCAGGGTGTAACCGACAATATTCACTCCACCAAACCAAAGCATAACCAGTGAAAGAACCAACCGCAACCTTAACCTTTTTATGTTCATCGAAATTATGGGAAGCAAATATATTTTTTATGTCGAACTCCCATTCAATATATAAAGCAGGTTTAAAATGGCCATTAAATGGTGGTATAGATACATTAACCTGATCATGTGCATTTGGATGTTTGTGCACCTCTCGTGACGGTTGTGGTATTTGCAAAGGTGGTGGCACGTCTCCCGCGATCGACAAAGCCCATGAATTGACTCTGGATCCTGTCATGATTAGTAGAACAAGAAACAAAAACCAAAAATAATGTTCCTATAACTACTAGGATGTGGTGGTAAAACGGTCACAGTAAAGCAAATATCAATGTCTTACAAGTTCTTACCATGCAGCTGGCGGTGATCGGCAACCAGCGGTGTCAAGTAACCCCGAATATTGAGTAAAGCGATTGCCAGGGGAGCGTACATATACACGGTGTAGAAATATGTGGAGCTGGGTTGGCTATATATGGTAGCAAAAGATTAGCAATAATCAATTCAAAGATGCAATGTTGAATAAACGCTCAACGACGGTACTGTGCTGGTCCTAGGCTAGACCGGACTAGAGACGCGAGCCTACAACACTAATGAGGTCACGGCGTAGCACAACTAGCATCAATGAAGGATACTAAGTAGCTCTTGACAGCAAGATATAAGTGAAGATCACAACAGCAGTGAAGATAATGAGGTGAAACAACAGCCAAGCAGGATATATCAACAACTTTGTCTCCAACTTTCCTTTGAAAAAGTTTGTGCCGATTTTTTTGTTTTTTTTTCTTCTCTTTTTTTTTTCCTCACACTTTTTTTTTCTTTCTCTCCTTTTTTTTTCTCTGACTTTTTTTTTCCTTTTTTTCTCTCTTTTTTTTCTCTCTTTTTTCTCCCTCTTTCCAAAACAAACTAGATAAGATGCAGATTGGATCAAGTGAAGATGTGAACGATCTCAACTATTATTATGACAATGAATGGTGGGTAGCACGTGGTGGAAATTGATGGATGGGTGGTGGACAGCGGAAGAGATAATGATGCAGCGGTGGCGTGACTAATGTGAACAGAACTCGAAACTCTAAACGAACTAGACACTAAGACCAGCAACTCGACACGACGATGCAATTGATAATTCAACTATGCAATCAATGAAAAGAAAATTGCAAAGGCTCAGACTGGCTTGGACCAAGGATGAATAGATCTAACTCTTTTTTGTGGCTTTTTCTTGGACAATAGGTAAGAAAGTAAATCTAATCTAGGAAAACTGGAAATTCTCACCGAGCAACCTGAAAACTGATACCACTTGATAGAGTCAGGGTGTCCCGATCTTTCGATGAGATGATAACTATCGATTTGGTGGAGACGACTTTGACGATCCGACTACAAACGTGCACGACGTTGCGCCTTAGCAATCGCTAAACCAACTCCGAGAGGTTATTGACCACGCCGGAGCACAATCAACCTGACCACGAAGGTCTATTCCTGCAAGCAATCGAAGAACAAGCAAGAATATGATAAAAGCAATCTGAATATTGCGAGTATATATGAAGTATTGATAAAGGTGGGGATCCGTAAGCGGTCTTGCTCTGGTCGTTGGACACAAACGAAGTACACGAAGTTGCAATGGCTAACTTTTAACTAAACAAATCCCAGGAAAAGCTACTAGATGGATCTACTTATATAGGAGCAAGGGGTGGCGGCCAAGGAGGTGGGAGGACGTCCCAAGGCAGCCTAAAACTAAATCTAGGTCGTACAAGGCCAATGGGCCCAAGTGGAGGTGATGTAACACCTTTGGACTTGTAGTTTGACTCGGATTCTGCTGCAGCATCAGATTGTTTCGTCCACAACTCAACGCTCCGGACGAATTTGAAGGTGATTCCAATTGGGTTGGAAAGTGCACGAAATCTAGTTTCCAACAAAAAAAGAATCACCCAATTCGGAGTCCGTATGAAAAACTTGTGTCCGTTTTGAGTCAGGTGTGTCTGTGCAGTCCGAATCTGAATCCAGAACGTGAGAGACTTGGACTCTATCTTCTCTTGGGCCAAAAGTGACGTGAGAGAACTTTTTGGACAGAAAATAAACATCTCTTTCTTCCTTATCTTCATATGTGGATTGTACAAATGTCCCATACACCTGCAATTAGACAAAACACAAAAGTGTGTGAAGTATTTTTGTTCTGGATAACATAAATAGATTATTGAATAGTTTGCACTAGAAATGACATGACAAATATGCATATATGCAATATTTTTGGTCATATCCAAGGTAGTCATGTCCTCATTAGCTCGCGCACGCCAATTAAATTATCAGGTACTTTCGTTTCTTGGTAATGATTCTAATGTTCATGAGAATATGATGCTGCCTAAATTGGATACATTTGTTTTGCTTACAAATGAAGGGCCTAGCTTGGAGAAGGATGAACATTGGAGCAAGAACAAGCATGGAGATGATGCCATGCGCAAGGGGAACAAGAACGGAGTTACAACTGATGATTTCAGGACTTTGAAGCCACCATAATGGGTGCATGAAGCCTTGGACGAAATATACAAGATGCCACTTCATAAATTTCGTCCCGAGGCTATTTTAGGTGCTGCGTCACCTTATTATTGGGCCAGGCCCATGTAATTTCGAAATACATAAGTATAGGCTATTTTTAGAGTCCGTATGTGTGGGGAAACAAGAGATAGGGTTGATTTCGGACCCCTCCACCAAGGGCCACGAAATTCTCCCCTCTTCCTCCATATATACAGCCCTTAGGGCATCGTTTAGACTTTGGGTTTCGTTTAGATTAAAAGTTCGCCATAGCTGCAACTTCGCGTACTTTGTTTGTGTTCAACGACCAGACAAAGGCGTCACAGAACCCCACCTTGATCAATAAAGCTTTCATCTTATATTCGCAATATCCAGATTGCAATCTCAGTTTCTTGCTTGTTCTTCGTTTGCTCGCAGGAAACAGACTCTCGTGGTCAGGTTGATCGTGCTCCGGCGTGGTCAATAACCTCTCGGAGTTGGTTTAGCGATTGCTAAGGCGCGACGTCCTCGCACGTTCGTAGTCGGATCGTCAAAGTCGAGTGCCACCAAAGTGATATCCATCATCTCATCGAAAGACGGGACACCTTTGCCTCTATCAAGTGGTATCAGATTTCCAGGTTGCTCAGTGAGATTTTACAGTTTTTCGTAGTTTAGATCGAGTCTGTTCTTCATACCTATAGTCCACGAAAAAGCCAAAAAAAATTAGGGTTAGTTCATCCCATCCGAACCAATCTGAGCCTTGCATAATCTTTTCTGTATTTGCTTTGTTGAATTTGCGGTTGCATCGTCGTGTCCAGTTGCTGGTCTTAGCGTCTAGTCTTTTAGAGTTTCGAGTTCTGTTCACAGGTTGTCACGTCGCCGCTGGCATATATCACCACCGCATCATCATCGTCGCTGTTGCCATATACCACCACCACATATTCACCGCCAATCCGAATCCATATACGCCACCACATATCCGCCGCCATCACGCCAATCCGAGTTCACCTGCAACATATATCCGCCACCTGTCCGTGTTCCACCAGATTCATCTCTGCCACCAGTCCGAGTTCCACCAGATTCATCTCCGCCACCAGTCCTAGTCCGAGTCTAGTAATTGTTGCATTGTTCTCGATTTCCAGATCACGCGATACTCCGAGTCGTGACAGAGAAAGACTCCCCAACTTCCGAGCCATCCGCAGAAGAAAAATAGTTCCAATTTCAAAAAAAAAAACTAAGTCTGGAAAATTCTGGCTAGGCAGTTTTTAGACCATTTGTAGACTTTTTCGAAAAAAAATTGTTGCGGAGCAAAAAAAAAAGAGGAAAAAAATTCCAGAGTGTGCTTTTCCCTTGTTTACGTGCCGCGCCGTGATTTTGTTGGTGTTCTAGGCTCGCGTCTCTAGCACAGTCTAGCCTAGGACCAGCACAGTACCGTCGTTGAGCGTTTATTCAACTTTGCATCTCTGAATTGATTATTGCTGACCCTTTTTGCTACCATATTATAAGCCTTCCCAGCTCCACATACATCTACGTCGTGCGTTTGACTCTCCCTGGTAATCGCTCTATCCAAGCTTTGAGAGTTTTGACTACAACGGTTGCCGATCACCGCCTGTTGCTGGGTAAGAACTGGTAAGAATTTGAGTTTTGCTTGACGGATTTGTGACACCCACCACCACCACTTGTTAGTAGTCTGTAGGATCATATTCTTGTGTGTTTCTATTGCTGCTAACCATGCCAGGATCACAAGCCGACGAGATTGACTGGGAGAATTTATCGAACAAGGAGCTTCATGATAAGTTTCAGCAAATGATGACTGAACAGGTGCAAGATGTGCTGAACAATTTTGAAGAGGCCATGGAGAAGAACACTGGCCTTGAGAAGACGTTCGAAACAAAGCTCGATAACAAGTTTAATGAATTGCTCGCGCGTCTTCCACCACCACCACCCGCTGCACCTAACGCACCTCTCCAACAACAACAACAACGACTACCTCCACGTCGCGAAACAGACCTCCGCCGAGCAAGCTGATGAGGACATGACTACCTTGGATATGACCAAAAATATTGCATATATGCATATTTGTCAGGTGATTTCTAGTGCAAACTATTCAATAATCTATTTATGTTATCCAGAACAAAAATACTTCACACACTTTTATGTTTTGTCTAATTGCAGGTGTATGGGACATTTGTACAATCCACATATGAAGATAAGGAAGAAAGAGATGTTTATTTGCTGTCCAAAAAGTTCTCTCACGTCACTTTTGGCCCAAGAGAAGATAGAGTCCAAGTCTCTCACGTTCTGGATTCAGATTCGGACTGCACAGACACACCTAACTCAAAACGCACACAAGTTTTTCATACGGACTCCGAATTGGGTGATTCTATTTTTGTTGGAAACTAGATTTCGTGCACTTTCCAACCCAATTGGAATCACCTTCAAATTCGTACGGAGCGCTGAGTTGTGGACGAAACAATCTGATGCTGCAGCAGAATCCGAGTCAAACTACAAGTCCAAAGGTGTTACATCACCTCCACTTGGGCCCATTGGCCTTGTACGACCTAGATTTAGTTTTAGGCTGCCTTGGGACGTCCTCCCACCTCCTTGGCCGCCACCCCTTGCTCCTATATAAGTAGATCCATCCAGTAGCTTTTCCTTGGGATTTGTTTAGTTAAAAGTTAGCCATTGCAACTTCGTGTACTTCGTTTGTGTCCAACGACCAGACCAAGACCGCTTCCGGATCCCCACCATTATCAATACTTCATATATATTTGCAATATTCAGATTGCTTTATCATATTCTTGCTCGTTCTTCGATTGCTTGCAGGAATAGACCTTCGTGGTCAGGCTGACCGTGCTTCCAGCATTGTCAGTAACCTCAGGAGATTGGTTTAGCGATTGCTAAGGCGCAACGTCGTGCACGTTTGTAGTCGGATCGTCAAAGTCGTCTCCACCAAATCGATAGTTATCATCTCATCGAAAGATCGGGACCCTCGCCTCTATCAAGTGGTATCAGTTTTCAGGTTGTTCGGTGAGAATTTCCAGTTTTTCCTACATTAGATTTATTTTCTTACCTATTGTCCAAGAAAAAGCCACAAAACAAAAGTTAGATCTATTCATCCTTTGTCCTAGCCAGACCGAGCCTTTGCAATTTTCTTTTCATTGTTAGTAGCATTCTTTGAAAGAATTTATCAGAAAATTGTCTCAAACTTTTCAAGAGGAAAGTTGGAGAGAGAGTTGTTGTATATCCTGCTTGGCAGTTGTTTTTCATCATTATCTTCACTGCCGTTGTGATCTTCACTTATATCTTGCTGTCAAGAGCTACTTAGTATCCTTCATTGATGCTAGTTGGGCTACGCTGTGACCTCATTAGTGTTCTAGGCTCGCGTCTCTAGTCCGGTCTAGCCTAGGACCAGCACAGTACCGTCATTGAGCGTTTATTCAACATTGCATCTTTGAATTGATTATTGCTAATCTTTTGCTACCATATATAGCCAACCCAGCTCCACATATTTCTACACCGTGTATACGTACGCTCCCCTGGCAATCGCTTTACTCAATATTCGGAGTTACTTGACACCGCTGGTTGCCGATCACCGCCTGCTGCATGGTAAGAACTTGTAAGACATTGATATTTGCTTTACTGTGAGCGTTTTACCACCACATCCTAGTAGTTATAGGAACATTATTTTTGGGTTTTGTTTCTTGTTCTACTAGCATGATAGGATCCAGAGTCAATTCATGGGCTTTGTCGATCGCGGGAGACGTGCCACCACCTTTGCAAATACCACAACCGTCACGAGAGGTGCACAAACATCCAAATGCACATGATCAGGTTAATGTATCTATACCACCATTTAATGGCCGTTTTAAACCTGCTTTATATATTGAATGGGAGTTCGACATAAAAAATATATTTGCTTCCCATAATTTCGATGAACATAAAAAGGTTAAGGTTGTGGTTGGTTCTTTCACTGGTTATGCTTTGGTTTGGTGGAGTGAATATTGTCGGTTACACCCTGATTATATACCTACTACTTGGGATGATTTGAAACTTGCCATGCGACATACTTTCGTCCCTGCTTATTATACTCGTGACATGATTAAGAAGTTGCAACACTTAAAACAAGGTAGTGAAACTGTAACAAAATATTATGATGATTTACAAACTACCTTGTTGCATTCCTTTTTAGAAGAAAGTGAAGATGATTTTATGGATAGGTTTTGGGGAGGATTAAACCGTGATATTCAAGAGATACTAATTCATGAAGTGTGTTATCCTATGGACCATTTGTTTCATCTTGCTTGCAAAGCTGAACAGGAAATAAAACGACGTATTGGTCACGAGGAGAACAAGCGCACGGTGCACATTCCAAGAGTTGATATGATTGTTCCTTCAACTACTAGGCATACTATGACAACCACATCCGTTGTTATCAGGACTACATCGCCTCCACCATGTGACACATCGGCCCCGAGAGTGGCTACATCATCTGAGTTGATCATAAGAGGTAATGACAAAGGTACTGATCTTCCATCTCTACATGAGAATGATGAATGCCTTGTCAATTTGAATGCACCATCTGATGAGCTACCCACTACTTTGATCACACCACCTATTTTAGAGGACTACGTTGATAATTTGACTTTGCCATGTGATCAAACAACTGAAATACCAACAATTTTGAGTGCACCCATTGAATTAACTATTGATGCAAAAGAACCAATGTTTAATCATTTTGATATGACCTCTAATCTTGGTGATGATTCTGTGTTGAATGACTTATTGCATGTTTGCTTATTTAAGCATGTTGTAGCATGTAAATTTGATGCAAGTAAGGTTTATTCACCAATGTTGGGATGGTTTATTGATGAACATTGTCAATCTTTTGAAATGAATAAGAGCTTCACTTATATGTGCAAACTGAGTTGCAATATTTTCATGCCTTCTACTTCTTGTGCTAATTTTTTGGCTTTAGATTTTATGAACTATGCAAGTTACTTATCTATTCATGTGTCATATATGCAAAAATCAAGGGAAGTAAAAATGGATGACATATACATATACAACATGTACACCTTGTCTCTTTTGTTAGCCACATTTCCGATTAAGCAACGCCGAGGACGGCTTTATTTTCAAGAAGGGGAGGATGATGAGGATATGACTACCTTGGATATGACCAAAAATATTGCATATATGCATATTTGTCAGGTGATTTCTAGTGCAAACTATTCAATAATCTATTTATGTTATCCAGAACAAAAATACTTCACACACTTTTGTGTTTTGTCTAATTGCAGGTGTATGCGACATTTGTACAATCCACATATGAAGATAAGGAAGAAAGAGATGTTTATTTGCTGTCCAAAAAGTTCTCTCACGTCACTTTTGGCCCAAGAGAAGATAGAGTCCAAGTCTCTCACGTTCTGGATTCAGATTCGGACTGCACAGACACACCTGACTCAAAACGCACACAAGTTTTTCATACGGACTCCGAATTGGGTGATTCTTTTTTTGTTGGAAACTAGATTTCGTGCACTTTCCAACCCAATTGGAATCACCTTCAAATTCGTATGGAGCGTTGAGTTGTGGACGAAACAATCTGATGCTGCAGCAGAATCCGAGTCAAACTACAAGTCCAAAGGTGTTACATCACCTCCACTTGGGCCCATTGGCCTTGTACGACCTAGATTTAGTTTTAGGCTGCCTTGGGACGTCCTCCCACCTCCTTGGCCGCCACCCCTTGCTCCTATATAAATAGATCCATCCAGTAGCTTTTCCTTGGGATTTGTTTAGTTAAAAGTTAGCCATTGCAACTTCGTGTACTTCATTTGTGTCCAACGACCAGACCAAGACCGCTTCCGGATCCCCACCATTATCAATACTTCATATATATTTGCAATATTCAGATTGCTTTATCATATTCTTGCTCGTTCTTCGATTGCTTGCAGGAATAGACCTTCGTGGTCAGGCTGACCGTGCTTCCAGGATTGTCAGTAACCTCAGGAGATTGGTTTAGCGATTGCTAAGGCGCAACGTCGTGCACGTTTGTAGTCGGATCGTCAAAGTCGTCTCCACCAAATCGATAGTTATCATCTCATCGAAAGATCGGGACCCTCGCCTCTATCACAAGCCGTGTTCCTCTTGCGTTTGGCCAAACTGTTGGTGCTGCTGTTGACACTTCTGTGGCTCCTGCTGCTGATGCGGAGGAGGATGATTATGTGGGAGATTATGAGGATGAGGTTGATCAAAATCAGCACTACGTGCAGCCACCTGTACCACCACCAGCAGGTCGACCTCAGGTATATATTCGTAATGGTAGGCCTGCACCACCACCTCAGGTACGAGATGATGTCCATATTGCTAAACTGAAATTGAATATTCCACCATTTGAGGGTAGATATGTTCCTGATATATATCTTACTTGGGAGTTAGAAACTGAACAACGATTTACATGTTTACAATATCCTGAGGAGAGACGTGTTGCTGCTGCTGTTTGTGCTTTCACTAGTTTTGCATGTGTATGGTGGTCTGAACATTGTAGATTATATCCTATTCCAACTACTTGGGCTGCTTTGAAAACTGCTATGTGCACGCGTTGGGTTCCACCATATTATCAACGTGAATTGCTTCAAAAATTGCAGCGTTTAAGACAAGGGAAAAATTCTGTAGAAGAATATTATCAGGAATTACAAACTGGCATGATTAGATGTGGTATTGTTGAGGAGAATGAAGCTATGCTTGCACGTTTTCTGGGTGGATTAAATAGAGAGATTCAGACCATTCTAGACTATAAGGAGTATACTAATATCACTCGTTTATTCCATCTTGCTTGTAAAGCTGAACGTGAAGTGCAGGATCGACAAGCATTGGGGCGAACTAACTTTTCTGCAGGCCGACCTTCATCATGGACACCACGTGCATCTTCTACTTCAACTGCACCAGCACCTCCATCCGGTGCCACCTCCAGCCGTGATACAAGAAAACAGGCACAACCACCATTATCTGCCAAGAGCGCACCTGCGGGGCCTGCACAGCGTTCTTCTTCTTCCATGGCATCAACAGGGCACACAAGTGATATTATTTGTCGTCGTTGTAAGGGAGGAGGTCATTATGCGAGAGAATGCAAATCTCCGCGTGTGATGATTGCTACCGCGGATGGTGGATATGAGTCTGCTAGTGACTATGATGAGGAGACTTTGGCTCTTATTACACGTGAAGAACATGATGGAGATGATTCTGATCATGAGACGCAATACATGGCTCCTGAAGACGCTGACAGGTATGAATGTTTAGTTGCTCAACGTGTTTTGAGTGTGCAGATCACACAAGCTGAGCAAAATCAGAGGCACAATTTGTTCCATACCAAGGGAGTTATGAAGGAACGTTCTCTGCGCGTCATCATAGACGGAGGGAGCTGCAACAACTTGGCTAGCATGGAGATGGTGGAGAAGCTTTCTCTCACCACAAGACCACATCCACATCCTTACTACATCCAATGGTTCAACAACAGCGGCAAGGTTAAGGTAACACGTACTGTTCGTGTGCATTTTAGTATCTCTACATATGCTGATTATGTTGATTGTGATGTGGTACCTATGCAAGCATGTTCCTTATTACTTGGTAGACCATGGCAATTTGATAAAAATTCTGTACACCATGGTAGAAACAATCACTATACTCTTGTTCATAAGGATAAAAATATTACTTTGCTTCCTATGACTCCTGATTCCATTTTGAAAGATGATATTAATAGAGCTAATAAAGCAAAACAGGAGACGGATAAGAGTGAAAATCAGATTGTGGCAAAAGAATTTGAGCAACAAATGAAGCCTAATAATAAACCACCTAGTGTTGCTTCTGAAATTAAATTGAAAAGTGCATGTTTATTTGCCACCAAATCTGATATTGATGAGCTAGATTTCAGCAAATCTGTTTGCTATGCTTTTGTGTGCAAAGAGGCATTATTTTCATTCGAGGACGTGCCTTCCTCTTTGCCTCCTGCTGTCACTAACATTTTGCAGGAGTTCGCTGACGTCTTTCCACAAGACGTGCCACCGGGATTACCGCCTATTCGAGGGATTGAGCATCAAATTGACTTAATTCCCGGTGCTTCACAGCCAAACCGTGCACCATACCGTACCAATCCAGAGGAGACGAAGGAGATTATGTGTCAAGTACAAGAGCTTCTCGACAAAGGTTATATACGCGAATCCCTTAGTCCTTGTGCTGTTCCTATTATTCTAGTGCCGAAAAAGGATGGTACATCACGTATGTGTGTTGATTGTAGAGGCATTAATAATATTACTATTCGTTATCGTCATCCTATTCCTAGGCTAGATGATATGCTTGATGAATTGAGTGGCTCCAATATTCTCCAAAGTTGATTTGCATAGTGGATACCATCAAATTCGTATGAAATTGGGAGATGAATGGAAAACAGCATTCAAAACTAAGTTTGGATTATATGAGTGGTTAGTCATGCCTTTTGGGTTAACTAATGCACCTAGTACTTCCATGAGATTAATGAATGAAGTTTTACGTGCTTTCATTGGACGATTTGTGGTAGTTTACTTTGATGACATATTGATTTATAGCAGATCTTTGGAAGAACATTTGGAACATTTACGTGCTGTTTTTATTGCTCAACGTGATGCACGTTTGTTTGGTAACCTTGGGAAGTGCACCTTTTGCACCGACCGAGTATCTTTTCTTGGCTATGTTGTTACTCCACAGGGAATTGAAGTTGATAAAGCCAAGATTGAAGCTATTGAGAGTTGGCCGCAACCCAAAACGGTCACACAAGTGAGGAGTTTTCTTGGCCTCGCTGGATTCTATAGGCGTTTTGTGAGAGATTTCAGCACCATTGCTGCACCTCTCAATGAGCTTACAAAGAAAGATGTGCCTTTTCTTTGGGGTACCGCATAGGAAGAAGCCTTCTCGGTATTGAAAGATAAGTTGACACATGCTCCTTTACTCCAACTTCCTGATTTTAATAAGACTTTTGAGCTTGAATGTGATGCTAGTGGAATTGGATTAGGCGGTGTGTTATTACAAGATGGCAAACCTGTTGCATACTTTTCTGAAAAATTGAGTGGGCCTAGTCTGAATTATTCTACTTATGATAAAGAATTATATGCTCTTGTTCGGACTTTAGAAACATGGCAACATTATTTATGGCCCAAAGAATTTGTTATACATTCTGATCATGAATCTTTGAAACATATTAAAAGTCAAGCTAAACTGAATCGTAGACATGCTAAATGGGTTGAATTCATTGAGACTTTTCCTGATGTCATTAAACACAAGAAGGGAAAAGAAAATGTTATTGCTGATGCATTGTCTCGCCGCTATACTATGCTTTCACAACTTGACTTCAAAATATTTGGTTTGGAGACCATCAAAGATCAATATGTGCATGATGCTGATTTTAAAGATGTAATGCAGAATTGTAAAGAAGGAAGAATGTGGAACAAGTTCGTCGTTAACGATGGATTTGTGTTTCGTGCTAACAAGCTATGCATTCCAGCTAGCTCCGTTCGTCTTTTGTTGTTGCATGAGGCGCATGGAGGAGGATTAATGGGACACTTTGGCGTGAAGAAGACGGAGGACGTACTTGCTACACATTTCTTTTGGCCAAAGATGAGACGGGATGTTGAGCGTTTTATTGCTCGATGCACTACATGTCAAAAAGCTAAGTCACGACTCAATCCTCATGGTTTATATATGCCTTTGCCTGTACCTAGTGTTCCTTGGGAGGATATATCTATGGACTTTGTTTTAGGTTTACCTCGAACAAAGAAGGGGAGGGATAGCATATTTGTTGTCGTGGATAGATTCTCGAAAATGGCACACTTTATACAATGTCATAAAAGCGATGATGCTGTTAATGTTGCTGATTTGTTCTTTCGTGAAATTATTCACTTGCATGGTGTGCCAAATACTATTGTTTCAGATCGTGATACTAAATTTCTTAGCCACTTTTGGAGATGTTTATGGGCTAAGTTGGGGACTAAACTGCTTTTTAGTACTACTTGTCACCCCCAAACTGATGGACAAACTGAAGTAGTCAATAGAACGTTGTCTACTATGCTTAGGGCTATTTTGAAGAATAATAAGAAAATGTGGGAGGAATGCTTGCCTCATATTGAATTTGCTTATAATCGTTCATTGCATTCTACTACTAAGATGTGCCCTTTTGAAGTTGTGTATGGTTTCCTACCTCGTGCACCTATTGATTTGTTGCCTCTTCCATCTTCGGAGAAGGTTAATTTTGATGCTAAACAACGTGCTGAATTGATTTTAAAAATGCATGAGTTAACTAAGGAAAACATTGAGCGCATGAATGCTAAATATAAACTTGCTGGAGATAAGGGTAGAAAACATGTTGTGTTTGCACCCGGAGATCTTGTTTGGTTACATTTGCGTAAGGATAGATTTCCTGATTTGTGCAAATCAAAGTTAATGCCACGTGCTGATGGTCCCTTTAAGGTGTTAGAGAAAATAAATGATAATGCATATAAACTTGAGATGCCTGCAGATTTTGGGGTTAGTCCCACTTTTAACATTGCAGATTTGAAGCCTTATTTGGGTGAGGAAGATGAACTTCCGTCGAGGACGACTTCATTTCAAGAAGGGGAGGATGATGAGGACATCAATACAATTGTTACACCCACAGCCCCTGCTGCTATACATACTGGACCAATTACTAGAGCTCGTGCACGCCAACTAAATTACCAGGTACTTTCGTTTCTTGGTAATGATTCTAATGTTCATGAGAATATGATGCTGCCTAAATTGGATACATTTGTTTTGCTTACAAATGAAGGGCCTAGCTTGGAGAAGGATGAACATTGGAGCAAGAACAAGCATGGAGATGATTGCATGCGCAAGGGGAACAAGAACGGAGTTACAAGTGATGATTTCAGGACTTTGAAGCCACCATAATGGGTGCATGAAGCCTTGGACGAAATATATAAGATGCCACTTCATAAATTTCGTCCCGAGGCTATTTTAGGTGCTGCGTCACCTTATTATTGGGCCAGGCCCATGTAATTTCGAAATACATAAGTATAGGCTATTTTTAGAGTCCGTATGTGTGGGGAAACAAGAGATAGGGTTGATTTCGGACCCCTCCACCAAGGGCCACGAAATTCCCCCCTCTTCCTCCATATATACAGCCCTTAGGGCATCGTTTAGACTTTGGGTTTTGTTTAGATTAAAAGTTCGCCATAGCTGCAACTTCGCGGTACTTCATTTGTGTTCAACGACCAGACAAAGGCATCACAGAACCCCACCTTGATCAATAAAGCTTTCATCTTATATTCGCAATATCCAGATTGCAATCTTAGTTTCTTGCTTGTTCTTCGTTTGCTCGCAGGAAACAGACCCTCGTGGTCAGGTTGATCGTGCTCCGGCGTGGTCAATAACCTCTCGGAGTTGGTTTAGCGATTGCTAAGGCGCGACGTCATCGCACGTTCGTAGTCGGATCGTCAAAGTCGACTTCCACCAAAGCGATATCCATCATCTCATCGAAAGACGGGACACCTTTGCCTCTATCACTAAGTTGGGGACTAAACTGCTTTTTAGTACTACTTGTCACCCCCAAACTGATGGACAAACTGAAGTAGTCAATAGAACGTTGTCTACTATGCTTAGGGCTGTTTTGAAGAATAATAAGAAAATGTGGGAGGAATGCTTGCCTCATATTGAATTTGCTTATAATCGTTCATTGCATTCTACTACTAAGATGTGCCCTTTTGAAGTTGTGTATGGTTTCCTACCTCGTGCACCTATTGATTTGTTGCCTCTCCCATCTTCGGAGAAGGTTAATTTTGATGCTAAACAACGTGCTGAATTGATTTTAAAAATGCATGAGTTAACTAAGGAAAACATTGAGCGTATGAATGCTAAATATAAACTTGCTGGAGATAAGGGTAGAAAACATGTTGTGTTTGCACCTGGAGATCTTGTTTGGTTACATTTGCGTAAGGATAGATTTCCTGATTTGCGCAAATCAAAGCTAATGCCACGTGCTGATGGTCCCTTTAAGGTGTTAGAGAAAATAAATGATAATGCATATAAACTTGAGCTGCCTGCAGATTTTGGGGTTAGTCCCACTTTTAACATTGCAGATTTGAAGCCTTATTTGGGTGAGGAAGATGAGTTTCCGTCGAGGACGACTTCATTTCAAGAAGGAGAGGATGATGAGGACATCAATACCATTGTTACACCCACAGCCCCTACTGCTACATATACGGGACCAATTACTAGAGCTCGTGCACGCCAAATAAATTACCAGGTACTTTCGTTTCTTGGTAAAGATTCTAATGTTCATGAGAATATGATGCTGCCTAAATTGGATACATTTGTTTTGCTTACAAATGAAGGGCCTAGCTTGGAGAAGGATGAACATTGGAGCAAGAACAAGCATGGAGATGATGCCATGCGCAAGGGGAACAAGAACGGAGTTACAAGTGATGATTTCAGGACTTTGAAGCCACCATAATGGGTGCATGAAGCCTTGGACGAAATATACAAGACGCCACTTCATAAATTTCGTCCCGAGGCTATTTTAGGTGCTGCGTCACCTTATTATTGGGCCAGGCCCATGTAATTTCGAAATACATAAGTATAGGCTATTTTTAGAGTCCGTATGTGTGGGGAAACAAGAGATAGGGTTGATTTCGGACCCCTCCACAAAGGGCCACGAAATTCCCCCCTCTTCCTCCATATATATAGCCCTTAGGGCATCGTTTAGACTTTGGGTTTTGTTTAGATTAAAAGTTCGCCATAGCTGCAACTTCGCGTACTTCGTTTGTGTTCAACGACCAGACAAAGGCGTCACAGAACCCCACCTTGATCAATAAAGCTTTCATCTTATATTCGCAATATCCAGATTGCAATCTTAGTTTCTTGCTTGTTCTTCGTTTGCTCGCAGGAAACAGACCCTCGTGGTCAGGTTGATCGTGCTCCGGCGTGGTCAATAACCTCTCGGAGTTGGTTTAGCGATTGCTAAGGCGCGACGTCCTCGCACGTTCGTAGTCGGATCGTCAAAGTCGACTTCCACCAAAGCGATATCCATCATCTCATCGAAAGATCGGGACCTCGCCTCTATCAGGTTCTTTTGCATCAATAGTTAATTCAATGGGTGCACTCAAAAATGTTGGTATTTCAGTTGTTTGATCACATGGCAAAGTCAAATTATCAACGTAGTCCTCTAAAATAGGTGGTGTGATCAAAGTAGTGGGTAGATCATCAGATGGTGCATTCAAATTGACAAGGCATTCATCATTCTCATGTAGAGATGGAAGATCAGTATCTTTGTCATTACCTCTTATGATCAACTCAGATGATGTAGCCACTCTCGGGGGCGATGTGTCACATGGTGGAGGTGATGTAGTCCTGACAACAACGGATGTGGTTGTCATAGTATGCCTAGTAGTTGAAGGAACAATCATATCAACTCTTGGAATGTGCACCGTGCGCTTGTTCTCCTCGTGGCCAACACGTCGTTTTATTTCCTGTTCAGCTTTGCAAGCAAGATGAAACAAATGATCCACAGGATAACACTCTTCATGAATTAGTATCTCTTGAATATCACGGTTTAATCCTCCCCAAAATCTTTCCATAAAATCATCTTCACTTTCTTCTAAAGAGGAATGCAACAAGGTAGTTTGTAAATCATCATAATATTTTGTTACAGTTTCACTACCTTGTTTTAAGTGTTGCAACTTCTTAATCATGTCACGAGTATAATAAGCAGGGACGAAAGTATGTCGCATGGCAAGTTTCAAATCATCCCAAGTAGTAGGTATATAATCAGGGTGTAACCGACAATATTCACTCCACCAAACCAAAGCATAACCAGTGAAAGAACCAACCGCAACCTTAACCTTTTTATGTTCATCGAAATTATGGGAAGCAAATATATTTTTTATGTCGAACTCCCATTCAATATATAAAGCAGGTTTAAAACGGCCATTAAATGGTGATATAGATACATTAACCTGATCATGTGCATTTGGATGTTTGTGCACCTCTCGTGACGGTTGTGGTATTTGCAAAGGTGGTGGCACATCTCCCGCGATCGACAAAGCCCATGAATTAACTCTGGATCCTGTCATGATTAGTAGAACAAGAAACAAAACCCAAAAATAATGTTTCTATAACTACTAGGATGTGGTGGTAAAACGCTCACAGTAAAGCAAATATCAATGTCTTACAAGTTCTTACCATGCAGCAGGCGGTGATCGGCAACCAGCGGTGTCAAGTAACTCCGAATATTGAGTAAAGCGATTGCCAGGGGAGCGTACGTATACACGGTGTAGAAATATGTGGAGCTGGGTTGGCTATATATGGTAGCAAAAGATTAGCAATAATCAATTCAAAGATGTAATGTTGAATAAACGCTCAACGACGATACTGTGCTGGTCCTAGGCTAGACCGGACTAGAGACGCGAGCCTAGAACACTAATGAGGTCACGGCGTAGCACAACTAGCATCAATGAAGGATACTAAGTAGCTCTTGACAGCAAGATATAAGTGAAGATCACAACGGCAGTGAAGATAATGATGAAAAACAACTGCCAAGCAGGATATACAACAACTCTCTCTCCAACTTTCCTCTTGAAAAGTTTGAGACAATTTTCTGATAAATTCTTTCAAAGAATGCTACTAACTCAAGCTTTCCAATGCAAAAAGAATCACTCAATTCCGAGTTGATATGAGGAGTCAAAGAATTCTAAAACTGGCCTGAAAAATTGGAACAAGGTGTGTTCACGAACTTCAGAGGGCAAAAAGACCTATTTAGAAGCCGATTTTGAGGTGTCAAATATTGAACTAGCTTCTGCAACTATTTAGATGCGGCTCGTCGCTAGCTTCAATTTGAGTACTCACGGAGACAAAAAGAACTTCGTATGAGGAAGATACACCTGTTTTACTGAACAGTGTGCAAAACAGATTCCAATCCGAATTCAGGTACGAGATTGATTCTAGATAGATCCGATTTTTTTTCTTCTCTCTTTTTTTTTCTCACGCTTTTTTTTTTCTTTTTCTTCTCTCTCTTTTTCTTTTTTTTCCTCTCTTTTTTTTCCTCTATCTTTTTTTCCCTCTTTCCAAGACAAACTAGATAAGATGCAGATTGGATCAGGCGAAGATGTGAATGACCTCAACTATGATTATGACAATGAACAGTGCATAGCACGTGGTGGAAATTAATAGATGGGATGGTGGACAGCGGAATGGATAATGATGCAGCGGCGGCGTGACTAATGTGAACAGAACTCGAAACTCTAAAGGAACTAGACACTAAGACCAGCAACTCGACACGACGATGCAACCGATAATTCAACTATGCAAGCAATGAAAAGAAAATTGCAAAGGCTCAGACTGGCTTGGACCAAGGATGAATAGATCTAACTCTTTTTTGTGGCTTTTTCTTGGACAATAGGTAAGAAAATAAATCTAATCTAGGAAAACTGGAAATTCTCACCGAGCAACCTGAAAACTGATACCACTTGATAGAGGCGGGGGGTTCCCGATCTTTCGATGAGATGATAACTATCGATTTGGTGGAGACGACTTTGACGATCCGACTACAAACGTGCAACGACGTTGTGCCTTAGCAATCGCTAAACCAACTCCGAGAGGTTATTGACCACGCTGGAGCACGATCAACCTGACCACGAAGGTCTATTCCTACAAGCAATCGAAGAACGAGCAAGAATATGATAAAGCAATCTGAATATTGCAAATATATATGAAGTATTGATAATGATGGGGATCCGGAAGCGGTCTTGGTCTGGTCGTTGGACACAAACGAAGTACACGAAGTTGCAATGGCTAACTTTTAACTAAACAAATCCCAAGGAAAAGCTACTAGATGGATCTACTTATATAGGAGCAAGGGGTGGCGGCCAAGGAGGTGGGAGGACGTCCCAAGGCAGCCTAAAACTAAATCTAGGTCGTACAAGGCCAATGGGCCCAAGTGGAGGTGATGTAACACCTTTGGACTTGTAGTTTGACTCGGATTCTGCTGCAGCATCAGATTGTTTCGTCCACAACTCAACGCTCCGGACGAATTTGATGGTGATTCCAATTGGGTTGGAAAGTGCACGAAATCTAGTTGCCAACAAAAAAAGAATCACCCAATTCGGAGTCCGTATGAAAAACTTGTGTGCGTTTTGAGTCAGGTGTGTCTGTGCAGTCCGAATCTGAATCCAGAACGTGAGAGACTTGGACTCTATCTTCTCTTGGGCCAAAAGTGACGTGAGAGAACTTTTTGGACAGCAAATAAACATCTCTTTCCTCCTTATCTTCATATGTGGATTGTACAAATGTCCCATACACCTGCAATTAGACAAAACACAAAAGTGTGTGAAGTATTTTTGTTCTGAATAACATAAATAGATTATTGAATAGTTTGCACTAGAAATCACCTGACAAATATGCATATATGCAATATTTTTGGTCATATCCAAGGTAGTCATGTCCTCATCAGCGGTGCCCCCTTCCACCATAGTCCTCGATAATATTGTAGTGGTGCTTAGGCGAAGCCCTGCGAAAGTAGAACATCAAGATCGTCACCACGCCGTCGTGCTGACGGAACTCTTCTGCAACACTTTGCTGGATCGGAGTCCGAGGATCATCATCGAGCTGAAGGTGTGCTAAAACTCGGTGGTGCCGTAGTTTCGGTGCTTGATCGGTCGGGCCGTGAAGACGTACGACTACATCAACCGCGTTGTCATAACGCTTCCACTGTCGGTCTACGAGGGTACGTAGATTACACTCTCCCCTCTCGTTGCTATGCATCACCATGATCTTGCGTGTGCATATGAAATTTTTTGAAATTACTACGTTCCCCAATAGTGGCATCCGAGCCTAGGTTTTATGCGTTGATGTTGTGCACAAGTAGAACACAAGTGAGTTGTGGGCGATATAAGTCATACTGCTTACCAGCATGTCATACTTTGGTTCGGCGGTATTGTTGGATGAAGCGGCCCGGACCGACATTACGCGTACGCTTACACGAGACTGGTTCTACCGACGTGCTTTGCACACATGTGGCTGGCGGGTGTCAGTTTCTCCAACTTTAGTTGAACCGAGTGTGGCTACGCCCGGTCCTTGCGAAGGTTAAAACAGCACCAACTTGACAAACTATCGTTGTGGTTTTGATGCGTAGGTAAGATTGGTTCTTTCTAAGCCCGTAGCAGCCACGTAAAACTTGCAACAACAAAGTAGAGGACTTCTAACTTGTTTTTGGAGGGCATGTTGTGATGTGATATGGTCAAGACGTGATGAGATATAAGTTGTTGTATGAGATGATCATGTTTTGCTGAAGTTATCGGCAACTGGCAAAAATCCTTATGGTTGTCTCTCTATTGCATAAGATGCAAGTGCCAAATAATTGCTTTACTTTATCTCTATGCGATAGCAATAGTTGCAAGAGCAATTGTTGGCGAGACGACCATGTAACGACACATTGATATAGATCAAGATGATGGAGATCATGGTGTCATGCCGGTGACGATAGAGATCATGATAGTACTTTGGAGATGGAGATCAAAGGCGCAAGATGATCATGGCCATATCATGTCACATATTTTGATTGCATATGCTGTTTATCTTTTATACATCTTATTTTGCTTAGTTCAACGGTAGCATTTTAAGATGATCTCTCGCTAATTATCAAGAAGTGTTCTCCCTGAGTATGCACCGTTGCGAAAGTTCTTCGTGCTGAGACACCACGTGATGATCGGGTGTGATAGGCTCTATGTTCAAATACAACGGGTGTAAAATAGTTGCACACGCGGAATACTCAGGTTATACTTGACAAGCCAAGCATATACAGATATGGCCTCGGAACACGGAGACCGAAAGGTCGAGCGTGAATCATATAGTAGATATGATCAACATAGTGATGTTCACCAATGAAACTACTCCATCTCACGTGATGATCGGACATGGTTTAGTTGATTTGGTTCACGTGATCACTTAGAGGATTAGAGGGATGTCTATC
This sequence comes from Triticum dicoccoides, assembly GCF_002162155.2. NCBI lineage: Eukaryota > Viridiplantae > Streptophyta > Magnoliopsida > Poales > Poaceae > Triticum > Triticum dicoccoides. Next base: position 123,521 of record NW_021266886.1, read on the forward strand.
TAAGGAGCAAATTGATTATATGACACACTTTTCGTGGGACTTTGATCTGATGACACACCTTTCTTTTTGTTTGATTAGATGACACATCTTTGACAGATAGTGGCTTAAATGACACAAATTTAGTGTTTCTCTCCTTTCCTAGGTATGGCCCCCACGTCAATATTCTGTAAGACGATTTTGCCCCTGATGGTTTCACCTGTCGCTGGTTCGATCGATCATTGCTGGCAGAGCCAAACAGGTCTGGATCAGTACGTGCATACAGAGGCTCCATGCATGCACACGTACATATGATAGCTCTACGTATGGAACGTGGTGATCCTGATGCATGCTTCCAGGCGCCTTATCTCGTCGTGGCTCCTTCCGTCGCCGGCAAGGCCATGCCGTCGCCGCGTCCGTGAGTCAATGGACTAGGCGTCGACAGGGCGGAACAGCTGGAGCGTTGCCGGATGAGAAAAACTGACATGAGGCGGCGGAGAACTGGCAACAGTCTGCGAAGAGGACGGCGGCTTGGGGCGGGGTGGGGGACTGGCGGCGCTGGGCGGAGGAAACAGGAGCGGTGAAGCTGGGACTCTGTTCTTCGAGGACGATCGATCGAACCAGCGACCGAGCCAGGCAGGTGAAACGACCAGGGGCAAAATCGTCCTACAGAATATTGACATGGGGGCCAAGGAGAGAAAAACTTAATTTGTGTCATTTAATCCACTATCTGTGAAAGATGTGTCATCTAATCAAACAAAAAGTAAGGTGTGTCATCAGATCAAAGTCTCAGGAAAAATGTGTCATATAATCAATTTGCTCCTATCTAAGTGGGAGTTCTTAAGTAATATGATTAATTGAACTTAAATTTATTATGAACTTAGTCCTGGTAGTATTTTGCAAATTATGTTGTAGATCAATAGCTTGCGTTGTTGCTTTCATATGTTTATTTTGATATATTCCTAGAGAAAATTGTGTTGAAAGATGTTAGTAGCAATGATGCGGATTGGATCCGTGATCTGAGGTTTATCCTCATTGCTGCACAGAAGAATTATGTCCTTGATGCACCGCTAGGTGATAGACCTATTGCAGGAGCAGATGCAGACGTTATGAACGTTTGGCTAGCTCAATATGATGACTACTTGATAGTTTAGTGCACCATGCTTAACGGCTTAGAATCGGGACTTCAAAGACGTTTTGAACGTCATGGACCATATGAGATGTTCCAGGAGTTGACGTTAATATTTCAAGCAAATACCCGAGTTGAGAGATATGAAGTCTCCAACAAGTTCTATAACTAAAAGATGGAGGAGAATCACTCAACTAGTCAGCATGTGCTCAGATTGTCTGGGTACTACAATTGCTTGAATCAAGTGGGAGTTAATCTTCCAGATAAAATAGTGATTGACAGAATTCTCTAGTCACCATCACCAAGTTAGTAGAACTTCGTGATGAACTATGATATGCAAGGGATAACGGAAACGATTCCCAAGCTCTTCGTAATGCTGAAATTGACGAAGGTAGAAATCGAGAAAAACATCAAGTTTTGACAGTAGACAAGACCACTAGTTTCAAGAAAAGGGCAGAGGGAAGAAGGGGAACTTCAAGAAGAACAGCAAGCAAGTTGCTGCTCAAGTGAAGAAGCCCAAGTCTGGTCCTAAGCCTCAGACTAAGTGCTTCTACTGCAAAGGGATTGGACACTGGAAGCGGAACTACCCCAAGTGATTGGCGGATAAGAAGTATGGAAAAGTGAACATAAGTATATTTGATATACATGTTATTGATGCGTACTTTACTAGTGTTTATAGCAACCCCTCAGTATTTGATACTAGTTCAGTTGCTAAGATTAGTAACTCGAAACGGGAGTTGCAGAATAAACAGAGACTAGTTAAGGGTGATGATAGAGGCTAAGGTGTCCCGTCTTTCGATGAGATGATGGATATCGCTTTGGTGGAAGTCGACTTTGACGATCCGACTACGAACGTGCGAGGACGTCGCGCCTTAGCAATCGCTAAACCAACTCCGAGAGGTTATTGACCACGCCGGAGCACGATCAACCTGACCACGAGGGTCCGTTTCCTGCGAGCAAACGAAGAACAAGCAAGAAACTGAGATTGCAATCTGGATATTGCGAATATAAGATGAAAGCTTTATTGATCAAGGTGGGGTTCTGTGACGCCTTTGTCTGGTCGTTGAACACAAACGAAGTACGCGAAGTTGCAGCTATGGCGAACTTTTAATCTAAACAAAACCCAAAGTCTAAACGATGCCCTAAGGGCTGTATATATGGAGGAAGAGGGGGGGAATTTCGTGGCCCTTGGTGGAGGGGTCCGAAATCAACCCTATCTCTTGTTTCCCCACACATACGGACTCTAAAAATAGCCTATACTTATGTATTTCGAAATTACTTGGGCCTGGCCCAATAATAAGGTGACGCATCACCTAAAATAGCCTCGGGACGAAATTTATGAAGTGGCATCTTGTATATTTCGTCCAAGGCTTCATGCACCCATTATGGTGGCTTCAAAGTCCTGAAATCATCACTTGTAACTCCGTTCTTGTTCCCCTTGCGCATGCCATCATCTCCATGCTTGTTCTTGCTCCAATGTTCATCCTTCTCCAAGCTAGGCCCTTCATTTGTAAGCAAAACAAATGTATCCAATTTAGGCAGCATCATATTCTCATGAACATTAGAATCATTACCAAGAAACGAAAGTACTTGGTAATTTAGTTGGCGTGCACGAGCTCTAGTAATTGGTCCAGTATGTATAGCAGCAGGGGCTATGGGTGTAACAATTGTATTGATGTCCTCATCATCCTCCCCTTCTTGAAATGAAGTCGTCCTCGACGGAAGTTCATCTTCCTCACCCAAATAAGGCTTCAAATCTGCAATGTTAAAAGTGGGACTAACCCCAAAATCTGCAGGCAGCTCAAGTTTATATGCATTATCATTTATTTTCTCTAACACCTTAAAGGGACCATCAGCACGTGGCATTAGCTTTAATTTGCGCAAATCAGGAAATCTATCCTTACGCAAATGTAACCAAACAAGATCTCCAGGTGCAAACACAACATGTTTTCTACCCTTATCTCCAGCAAGTTTATATTTAGCATTCATACGCTCAATGTTTTCCTTAGTTAACTCATGCATTTTTAAAATCAATTCAGCACGTTGTTTAGCATCAAAATTAACCTTCTCCGAAGATGGAAGAGCCAACAAATCAATAGGTGCACGAGGTAGGAAACCATACACAACTTCAAAAGGGCACATCTTAGTAGTAGAATGCAATGAACGATTATAAGCAAATTCAATATGAGGCAAGCATTCCTCCCACATTTTCTTATTATTCTTCAAAACAGCCCTAAGCATAGTAGACAACGTTCTATTGACTACTTCAGTTTGTCCATCAGTTTGGGGGTGACAAGTAGTACTAAAAAGCAGTTTAGTCCCCAACTTAGCCCATAAACATCTCCAAAAGTGGCTAAGAAATTTAGTATCACGATCTGAAACAATAGTATTTGGCACACCATGCAAGCGAATAATTTCACGAAAGAATAAATCAGCAACATTAACAGCATCATCGCTTTTATGACATGGTATAAAATGTGCCATTTTCGAGAATCTATCCACGACAACAAATATGCTATCCCTCCCCTTCTTTGTTCGAGGTAAACATAAAACAAAGTCCATAGATATATCCTCCCAAGGAACACTAGGTACAGGCAAAGGCATATATAAACCATGAGGATTGAGTCGTGACTTAGCTTTTTGACATGTAGTGCATCGAGCAATAAAACGCTCAACATCCCGTCTCATCTTTGGCCAAAAGAAATGTGTAGCAAGTACGTCCTCCGTCTTCTTCACGCCAAAGTGTCCCATTAATCCTCCTCCATGCGCCTCCTGCAACAACAAAAGACGAACGGAGCTAGCTGGAATGCATAGCTTGTTAGCACGAAACACAAATCCATCGTTAACGACAAACTTATTCCACATTCTTCCTTCTTTACAATTTTGCATTACATCTTTAAAATCAGCATCATGCACATATTGATCTTTGATGGTCTCCAAACCAAATATTTTGAAGTCAAGTTGTGAAAGCATAGTATAGCGACGAGACAATGCATCAGCAATAACATTTTCTTTTCCCTTCTTGTGTTTAATGACATAAGGGAAAGTCTCAATGAATTCAACCCATTTAGCATGTCTACGATTCAGTTTAGCTTGACTTTTAATATGTTTCAAAGATTCATGATCAGAATGTATAACAAATTCTTTGGGCCATAAATAATGTTGCCATGTTTCTAAAGTCCGAACAAGAGCATATAATTCTTTATCATAAGTAGAATAATTCAGACTAGGCCCACTCAATTTTTCAGAAAAGTATGCAACAGGTTTGCCATCTTGTAATAACACACCTCCTAATCCAACTCCACTAGCATCACATTCAAGCTCAAAAGTCTTATTAAAATCAGGAAGTTGGAGTAAAGGAGCATGTGTCAACTTATCTTTCAATACCGTGAAGGCTTCTTCCTGTGCGGTACCCCAAACAAAAGGCACATCCTTCTTTGTAAGCTCGTTGAGAGGTGCAGCAATGGTGCTGAAATCTCTCACAAAACGCCTATAGAATCCAGCGAGGCCAAGAAAACTCCTCACTTGTGTGACCGTTTTGGGCTGCGGCCAACTCTCAATAGCTTCAATCTTGGCTTTGTCAACTTCAATTCCCTGTGGAGTAACAACATAGCCAAGAAAAGATACTCGGTCGGTGCAAAAGGTGCACTTCCCAAGGTTACCAAACAAATGTGCATCACGTAGAGCAATAAAAACAGCACGTAAATGTTCCAAATGTTCTTCCAAAGATCTGCTATAAATCAATATGTCATCAAAGTAAACTACCACAAATCGTCCAATGAAAACACGTAAAACTTCGTTCATTAATCTCATGAAAGTACTAGGTGCATTAGTTAACCCAAAAGGCATGACTAACCACTCATATAATCCAAACTTAGTTTTAAATGCTGTTTTCCATTCATCTCCCAATTTCATATGAATTTGATGGTAGCCACTACGCAAATCAACTTTGGAGAATATTGTAGAGCCACTCAATTCATCAAGCATATCATCTAGCCTAGGAATAGGATGACGATAACGAATAGTAATATTATTAATGCCTCTACAATCAACACACATACGTGATGTACCATCCTTTTTCGGCACTAGAATAATAGGAACAGCACAAGGACTAAGGGATTCGCGTATATAACCTTTGTCGAGAAGCTCTTGTACTTGACGCATAATCTCCTTCGTCTCCTCTGGATTGGTACGGTATGGTGCACGGTTTGGCAGTGAAGCACCGGGAATTAAGTCAATCTGATGCTCAATCCCTCGAATAGGCGGTAATCCCGATGGCACGTCTTGTGGAAAAACGTCAGCGAACTCCTGCAAAATGTTAGTGACAGCAGGAGGCAAAGAGAAAGGCACGTCCTCCAATGAAAATAATGCCTCTTTGCACACAAAAGCATAGCAAACAGATTTGCTGAAATCTAGCTCATCAATATCAGATTTGGTGGCAAATAAACATGCACTTTTCAATATAATTTCAGAAGCAACACTAGATGGTTTATTATTAGGCTTCATTTGTTGCTCAAATTCTTTTGCCACAATCTGATTTTCACTCTTATTCTTCTCCTGTTGTGCTTTATTAGCTCTATTAATATCATCTTTCAAAATGGAATCAGGAGTCATAGGAAGCAAAGTAATATTTTTATCCTTATGAACAAGAGTATAGTGATTGTTTCTACCATGGTGTACAAAATTTTTATCAAATTGCCATGGTCTACCAAGTAATAAGGAACATGCTTGCATAGGTACCACATCACAATCAACATAATCAGCATATGTAGAGATACTAAAATGCACACGAACAGTACGTGTTACCTTAACCTTGCCGCTGTTGTTGAACCATTGGATGTAGTAAGGATGTGGATGTGGTCTTGTGGTGAGAGAAAGCTTCTGCACCATCTCCATGCTAGCCAAGTTGTTGCAGCTCCCTCCGTCTATTATGACGCACACAGAACGTTCCTTCACAACTCCCTTGGTATGGAACAAATTGTGCCTCTGATTTTGCTCAGCTTGTGTGACCTGCACACTCAAAACACGTTGAGCAACTAAACATTCATACCTGTCAGCGTCTTCAGGAGCCATGTATTGCGTCTCATGATCAGAATCATCTCCACCATGTTCTTCACGTGTAATAAGAGCCAATGTCTCCTCATCATAGTCACTAGCGGACTCATATCCACCATCCGCGGTAGCAATCATCACACGCGGAGATTTGCATTCCCTCGCATAATGACCTCCTCCCTTACAACGACGACAAATAATATCACTTGTGTGCCCTGTTGATGCCATGGAAGAAGAAGAACGCTGTGCAGGACCCGCAGGTGCGCTCTTGGAAGATAATG
>NW_021266886.1:131775-132921 GCF_002162155.2 Triticum dicoccoides
AAAAATCACTATAATGGCGAGTGTCTCAAAACACTTCCTAGCTCAAACTGACAGGATGGGCACGAAATTTTTTCGACCAATTTTTTTTTTTTCGACTGCCCGGACCCAAAAACTGGAAACCGGTCAAAAAAAACTTCCTATAATGGCACCTGTCTCAAAACACTCAGAAACACCTAAAAATAGGATAGCCAGAAATTTTTTCGAAAAATGCGTTTTCGAAAAATTTTGGGCCTAAACGGAGCGTGGCTACCCGACTCTTTTTTTTTCTTTCCGAAAGCTACTCCGGCAAGGAAACACGAATCGGAATCTAGATGGATCCCGAAAACAAACCTAATAAGCAAAGAACTCGGATTGGTGGTGGATATATGGTGGTGGTATATGGCAGGGGTGGTGGTAGCGGTGGTAGTATATGGATATGGATCGGTGGTGGTATATGGACACGGATTGGTGGTGGTATATGGATACGGATTCGGTGCGGTGGTGGTAGATGGCAGGGACGATGATGATGGTGCGGCGGCGGCGTGACAACTTATGACCAGAACTCGAAACTCTAAAAGACTAGACTCTAAGACCAGCAACTAGACACGACGATGCAACCGCAAATTCAACAAAGCAAAACCCTAAAAAGATTATGTGATGAGGACATGACTACCTTGGATATGACCAAAAATATTGCATATATGCATATTTGTCAGGTGATTTCTAGTGCAAACTATTCAATAATCTATTTATGTTATCCAGAACAAAAATACTTCACACACTTTTGTGTTTTGTCTAATTGCAGGTGTATGGGACATTTGTACAATCCACATATGAAGATAAGGAAGAAAGAGATGTTTATTTGCTGTCCAAAAAGTTCTCTCACGTCACTTTTGGTGCAAGAGAAGGTAGAGTCCAAGTCTCTCACGTTCTGGATTCAGATTCGGACTGCACAGACACACCTGACTCAAAACGCACACAAATTTTTCACCCATCCATCAATTTCCTCCACGTGCTACCCACCGTTCATTGTCATAATCATAGTTGAGATCGTTCCCATCTTCGCTTGATCCAATCTACATCTTATCTAGTTTGTTTTGGAAAGAGGGAGAGAGAAAAAAAAGATAGAGAAAAAAAACGAGAGAAAAAAAAGTAAAAAAATAAGTC
>NW_021266886.1:134002-138932 GCF_002162155.2 Triticum dicoccoides
CAACACTTAAAACAAGGTAGTGAAACTGTAACAAAATATTATGATGATTTACAAACTACCTTGTTGCATTCCTCTTTAGAAGAAAGTGAAGATGATTTTATGGATAGATTTTGGGGAGGATTAAACCGTGATATTCAAGAGATACTAATTCATGAAGAGTGTTATCCTATGGACCATTTGTTTCATCTTGCTTGCAAAGCTGAACAGGAAATAAAACGACGTGTTGGCCACGAGGAGAACAAGCGCACGGTGCACATTCCTAGAGTTGATATGATTGTTCCTTCAACTACTAGGCATACTATGACAACCACATCCGTTGTTGTCAGGACTACATCACCTCCACCATGTGACACATCGCCCCCGAGAGTGGCTACATCATCTGAGTTGATCATAAGAGGTAATGACAAAGGTACTGATCTTCCATCTCTACATGAGAATGATGAATGCCTTGTCAATTTGAATGCACCATCTGATGAGCTACCCACTACTTTGATCACACCACCTATTTTAGAGGACTACGTTAATAATTTGACTTTGCCATGTGATCAAACAACTAAAATACCAACAATTTTGAGTGCACCCATTGAATTAACTATTGATGCAAAAGAACCAATGTTTAATCATTTTGATATGACCTCTAATCTTGGTGATGATTCTGTGTTGAATGACTTATTGCATATTTGCTTATTTAAGCATGTTGTAGCATGTAAATTTGATGCAAGTAAGGTTTATTCACCAATGTTGGGATGGTTTAATGATGAACATTGTCAATCTTTTGAAATGAATAAGAGCTTCACTTATATGTGCAAACTGAGTTGCAATATTTTCATGCCTTCTACTTCTTGTGCTAATTTTTTGGCTTTAGATTTTATGAACTATGCAAGTTACTCATCTATTTATGTGTCATATATGCAAAAATGAAGGGAAGTAAAAATGGATGACATATACATATACAACATGTACACCTTGTCTCTTTTGTTAGCCACATTTCAGATTAAGCAACGCCGAGGACGGCTTTATTTTCAAGAAGGGGAGGATGATGAGGACATGACTACCTTGGATATGACCAAAAATATTGCATATATGCATATTTGTCAGGTGATTTCTAGTGCAAACTATTCAATAATCTATTTATGTTATCCAGAACAAAAATACTTCACACACTTTTGTGTTTTGTCTAATTGCAGGTGTATGGGACATTTGTACAATCCACATATGAAGATAAGGAAGAAAGAGATGTTTATTTGCTGTCCAAAAAGTTCTCTCACGTCACTTTTGTCCCAAGAGAAGATAGAGTCCAAGTCTCTTACGTTCTGGATTCAGATTCGGACTGCAAAGACATACCTGACTCAAAACGCACACAAGTTTTTCATATGGACTCCGAATTGGGTGATTCTTTTCTTGTTGGAAACTAGATTTCGTGCACTTTCCAACCCAATTGGAATCACCTTCAAATTCGTCCGGAGCGTTGAGTTGTGGACGAAACAATCTGATGCTGCAGCAGAATCCGAGTCAAACTACAAGTCCAAAGGTGTTACATCACCTCCACTTGGGCCCATTGGCCTTGTACGACCTAGATTTAGTTTTAGCCTGCCTTGGGACGTCCTCCCACCTCCTTGGCCGCCACCCCTTGCTCCTATATAAGTAGATCCATCTAGTAGCTTTTCCTTGGGATTTTGTTTAGTTAAAAGTTAGCCATTGCAACTTCGTGTACTTCGTTTGTGTCCAACGACCAGACCAAGACCGCTTCCGGATCCCCACCATTATCAATACTTCATATATATTTGCAATATTCAGATTGCTTTATCATATTCTTGCTCGTTCTTCGATTGCTTGCAGGAATAGACCTTCGTGGTCAGGCTGACCGTGCTTCCAGCATCGTCAGTAACCTCAGGAGATTGGTTTAGTGATTGCTAAGGCGCAACGTCGTTCACGTTTGTAGTCGGATCGTCAAAGTCGTCTCCACCAAATCGATAGTTATCATCTCATCGAAAGATCGGGACCCTCGCCTCTATCAAGTGGTATCAGTTTTCAGGTTGCTCGGTGAGAATTTCCAGTTTTCCTAGATTAGATTTATTTTCTTACCTATTGTCCAAGAAAAAGCCACAAAAAAGAGTTAGATCTATTCATCCTTGGTCCAAGCCAGTCTGAGCCTTTGCAATTTTCTTTTCATTGCTTGCATAGTTGAATTATCGGTTGCATCGTCGTGTCGAGTTGCTGGTCTTAGTGTCTAGTTCCTTTAGAGTTTCGAGTTCTATTCACATTAGTCACGCAGCCGCTGCATCATTATCCCATCCGCTGTCCACCATCCAATCCACTAATTTCCACCACGTGCTACGCACTGTTTGATAGAGGCAAAGGTGTCCCGTCTTTCGATGAGATGGTGGATTTCGCTTTGGTGGAAGTCGACTTTGACGATCCGACTACGAACGTGTGAGGACGTCGCGCCTTAGCAATCGCTAAACCAACTCCGAGAGGTTATTGACCACGCCGGAGCACGATCAACCTGACCACGAGGGTCTGTTTCCTGCGAGCAAACGAAGAACAAGCAAGAAACTAAGATTGCAATCTGGATATTGCGAATATAAGATGAAAGCTTTATTGATCAAGGTGGGGTTCTGTGACGCCTTTGTCTGGTCGTTGAACACAAACGAAGTACGCGAAGTTGCAGCTATGGCGAACTTTTAATCTAAACAAAACCCCAGGAAAAGCTACTAGATGGATCTACTTATATAGGAGCAAGGGGTGGCGGCCAAGGAGGTGGGAGGACGTCCCAAGGCAGCCTAAAACTAAATCTAGGTCGTACAAGGCCAATGGGCCCAAGTGGAGGTGATGTAACACCTTTGGACTTGTAGTTTGACTCGGATTCTGCTGCAGCATCAGATTGTTTCGTACACAACTCAACGCTCCGGACGAATTTGGAGGTTATTCCAATTGGGTTGGAAAGTGCACGAAATCTAGTTTCCAACAAAAAAAGAATCACCCAATTCGGAGTCCGTATGAAAAACTTGTGTGCGTTTTGAGTCAGGTGTGTCTGTGCAGTCCGAATCTGAATCCAGAACGTGAGAGACTTGGACTCTATCTTCTCTTGGGCCAAAAGTGACGTGAGAGAACTTTTTGGACAGCAAATAAACATCTCTTTCTTCCTTATCTTCATATGTGGATTGTACAAATGTCCCATACACCTGCAATTAGACAAAACACAAAAGTGTGTGAAGTATTTTTGTTCTGGATAACATAAATAGATTATTGAATAGTTTGCACTAGAAATCACCTGACAAATATGCATATATGCAATATTTTTGGTCATATCCAAGGTAGTCATGTCCTCATCAGCACCGGATGGAGGTGCTGGTGCAGTTGAAGTAGAAGATGCACGTGGTGTCCATGATGAAGGTCGGCCTGCAGAAAAGTTGGTTCGCCCCAATGCTTGTCGATCCTGCACTTCACGTTCAGCTTTACAAGCAAGATGGAATAAACGAGTGATATTAGTATACTCCTTATAGTCTAGAATGGTCTGAATCTCTCTATTTAATCCACCCAGAAAACGTGCAAGCATAGCTTCATTCTCCTCAACAATACCACATCTAATCATGCCAGTTTGTAATTCCTGATAATATTCTTCTACAGAATTTTTCCCTTGTCTTAAACGCTGCAATTTTTGAAGCAATTCACGTTGATAATATGGTGGAACCCAACGCGTACGCATAGCAGTTTTCAAAGCAGCCCAAGTAGTTGGAATAGGATATAATCTACAATGTTCAGACCACCATACACATGCAAAACTAGTGAAAGCACAAACAGCAGCAGCAACTCGTCTCTCCTCAGGATATTGTAAACATGTAAATTGTTGTTCAGTTTCTAACTCTCAAGTAAGATATATATCAGGAACATATCTACCCTCAAATGGTGGAATATTCAATTTCAGTTTAGGAATATGGACATCATCTCGTACCTGAGGTGGTGGTGCAGGCCTACCATTACGAATATATACCTGAGGTCGACCTGCTGGTGGTGGTACAGGTGGCTGCACATAGTGTTGATTTTGATCAACCTCATCCTCATAATCTCCCACATAATCATCCTCCTCCGCATCAGTAGCAGGAGCCACAGAAGTATCAACAGCAGCACCAACAGTTTGGCCAAACGCAAGAGGAACACGACTTGCTCGGCGGAGGTCTGCTTCGCGACGTGGAGGTAGTCGTTGTTGTTGTTGTTGGAGAGGTGCGTTAGGTGCAGCGGGTGGTGGTGGTGGAAGACGCGCGAGCAATTCATTAAACTTGTTATCGAGCTTTGTTTCGAACGTCTTCTCAAGGCCAGTGATCTTCTCCATGGCCTCTTCAAAATTGTTCAGCACATCTTGCACCTGTTCAGTCATCATTTGTTGAAACTTATCATGAAGCTCCTTGTTCGATAAATTCTCCCAGTCAATCTCGTCGGCTTGTGATCCTGGCATGGTTAGCAGCAATAGAAACACACAAGAATATGATCCTACAGACTACGAACAAGTGGTGGTGGTGGGTGTCACAAATCCGTCAAGCAAATCTCAAATTCTTACCAGTTCTTACCCAACAGCAGGCGGTGATCGGCAACCGTTGTAGTCAAAAACTCTCAAAGCTTGGATAGAGCGATTACCAGGGAGAGTCAAACGCATGACGTAGATGTATGTGGAGCTGGGAAGGCTTATAATATGGTAGCAAAAAGGGTCAGCAATAATCAATTCAGAGATGCAAAGTTGAATAAACGCTCAACGACGGTACTGTGCTGGTCCTAGGCTAGACTGTGCTAGAGACGCGAGCCTAGAACACTAACAAAATCACGGCGCGGCACGTAAACAAGGGAAAAGCACACCCTGAATTTTTTTTCGCTCTTTTTTTTTGCGCTCTTTTTCTTTTTTTTGCGCTGCTTTTTTTTTTGCGAAAAATCACTA
>NW_021266887.1:0-1547 GCF_002162155.2 Triticum dicoccoides
GCGTTCCAAGCTCGGGGCTCGTCGATATTATGCTCGACGTTGTAAAGACGATACGCCCCGTTGTGGAGAACCTTGGTGACGATGAAGGGGCCTTCCCAAGAAGGAGCAAGCTTGTGTGGTTTGTGCTGATCTACTCGGAGAACCAAATCCCCTTCCTGGAAGGCTCGACCTCTCACATTTCGGGCGTGGAAACGCCGCAGATCTTGTTGGTAGATGGTCGACCGGATCAGAGCCATCTCCCTTTCTTCCTCTAAAAGGTCGACTGCGTCCTGCCGCGCTTGTTCAGCTTCTGCTTCGCTGTAGATTTCAACTCGAGGAGCATTGTGGAGAAGATCACTCGGCAAGACTGCCTCAGCTCCATAGACCAAGAAGAATGGAGTTCTTCCGGTCGACCGATTAGGCATGGTCCGCAGTCCCCAGAGTACAGATGGAAGTTCGTCGACCCAAGCTCCAGCCGCGTGTTTGAGATCACGCATCAGTCGAGGCTTCAGTCCCTTGAGAATCAGTCCATTAGCTCGCTCTGCTTGTCCATTCGACTGCGGATGGGCGACTGATGCGTAGTCGACTCGTGTGCCCTGGGAGTTGCAGAAAGCTCTGAATTCCTCTGAGTCAAAGTTCGACCCATTATCCGTTATGATGTTGTGCGGGACTCCATATCTGAATATTAGTTCCCTGATGAAGCTAACAGCAGTACCGGTGTCAAGGCTCTTGATTGGTTTAGCCTCGATCCACTTGGTGAACTTGTCGACTGCCACCAGTACATGCGTGAAGCCACTTCGTCCCGTTCTCAAAGGACCGATCATGTCCAGCCCCCAAACTGCAAAAGGCCAGACGAGTGGGATGGTCTTCAAAGCTGACGCAGGCTTGTGCGACATATTCGAGTAGAACTGACATCCCTCGCACTTATCCACTATCTCCTTTGCCATCTCATTAGCCTTGGGCCAGTAAAATCCGGCTCGGTATGCTTTGGCCACGATGGTCCGAGAGGACGCATGATGACCACAGGTTCCCGAGTGAATATCATTGAGGATGAGTCGACCTTCTTCTGGTGTTATGCACTTCTGACCAACTCCAGTCGCGCTTTCTCTGTATAATTGTCCTTTGATTACGGTAAAGGCTTTAGATCGACGGACGATCTGTCGAGCCTCTTCCTCATCCACCGGAAGCTCTTTCCTCAAGATATATGCGACATACGGAATCGTCCAGTCGGGAATGACCACCAAAACCTCCATGATCAAGTCGACCACTGCTGGGACTTCAACTTCAGTCGGATCTGTGGCGCTCTTGGGCTGCGGAGTTTCTTCGGTGAAAGGATCTTCTTTGACTGACGGAGTGTGTATATGCTCCAAGAACACACCACTCGGAATGGCTTCTCTCTTGGAACCTATCTTTGCTAGATCATCAGCTGCTTGATTTTTCAGTCGGGGTATATGATGGAGCTCCAACCCCTCGAACTTCTTCTCCAGCTTCCTCACTGCACTGCAGTATCCAGTCATGGCTGGGCTTCTCACGTCCCACTCTTTCATCACCTGATTGACCACTAGATC
>NW_021266888.1:0-1037 GCF_002162155.2 Triticum dicoccoides
TATAGCTCCCACGTGTCGAGGCACGACTTAGAGGCATAACCGCATAGAAAGCAATGTCGCAAGTCAGGCAATCATTACAACATCCCATGTAATATTTAATAAAAGGGGGAGATAACATAGTTGGCTTACACTCGCCACGTCACATCAGAGTACATAAATAACATCCATCAAACAAATCACTCATGGCCCGACTGCGGTGCCAAAATAGAAAAGACCCCCAACATGCGACAAGGTCCTGAATCGATAACCCCAACTAGGCACCACTACTGATCATCCGGAAAAGACACATAGTATCGCTGAGAGTCCTCGTCGAACTCCCACCTGAGCTCGTAATCGTCAACTAGAGCGGAATCACCTGGACCTGCATCTGGAGTTGTAGCATCTGTGAGCCACAGGGACTCAGCAATCTCACACCCACGCGATCAAGACTATTTAAGCTCATAGGAATGGATAAGGCAAATATATGTGGAGCTGCAGCAAGCGACTAGCATATGTGGTGGCTAACTTAAACGCAAAAGAGAGCGAGAAGAGAAGGCGAAGCACGAGCGAGAAGCTAAAGGAACATCCTGCGCAAGCATAACTCCAACACCGTGTCCACTTCCCGGACTCCGCCGAGAAGGGGCCATCACGGTAACACACACGGTTGATTCATTTTAATTAAGTTTAGATCAAGTCATCTACAACCGGACATTAACAAATTCCCATCCGCCCATAACCGCGGGCACGGCTTTCGAAAGTTCAATCCCTGCAGGGGAGTCCCAACTTAGCCCATAACAAGCTCTCACGGTCAACGAAGGAATAGACCTCCACCCAAGACACACCGATCAGACTCGGTATCTCGATACAACAAGATGATTCGACAGGTTAAAACAAGTCCAGCAACACCGCCCGAATGTGCCGACAAATCCCGATAGGAGCTGCACATATCTCTTTCTCAGGGCACACTCAGATGAGCGCTCCATACAACTAAAACCAAACCTCGAGTTTCCCCGAGGGGGCGCTGCACAGGACTCTAGTTTGGACCAACGCTCAGAGGA
>NW_021266889.1:0-725 GCF_002162155.2 Triticum dicoccoides
GGCATGCTAGCCCCCGGAGGCCGCCGGCCACAGCCGTAGACGCGCGAAGGGCAATCCGCATAGAGGGGATTTTTTGGATACTTCTCCATCACGAAAAATTATGAAAAAAATATTATCGTTCCTACAGCACATGTGCACATGTCGTGAAAAAAAAACTCATGATTTTATCGCGCTCCGAGTATTTAATAATATTCATGCCGCATCGTTACCGCAGAATGGCTACTACCGTGT
Source organism: Triticum dicoccoides (assembly GCF_002162155.2). Classification (NCBI taxonomy): domain Eukaryota; kingdom Viridiplantae; phylum Streptophyta; class Magnoliopsida; order Poales; family Poaceae; genus Triticum; species Triticum dicoccoides. Next base: position 232 of record NW_021266889.1, read on the forward strand.
CATCGCCGTCCGTTAGGGGGGGCCACGCCCCGGAGACGCGTGCTGCCTCTTCGGACATGCCACCACACCACCCCGCATGTATGAGGGCCAAGTGCGACGCTCCGGTGGCATTGCTACCCCCCCAGGGCCCCCGACCCGCCTAACCCTGTAGCATTTGACCACGGGATCTAGCCCTTTGACTTTGCACGGACGGGATTTGACCAGTGGACCTCTCCACCCGGTTGTGTTAGGTCAGCCCATAGGAACACTTTGGAGCAACATCCGGGCCAGACCCACAGCAAGATCCCCTCCGTGTAGACCCGACGCGTTCGTTTCCCCCCTCCAGGTGCCGGCGGTGGCGCCGTCCGTGAGGGGGGCCACGCCCCGGAGACGCATGCTGCCTCTTCGGACATGCCACCACACCACCCCGCATGTATGAGGGCCCGGTGCGACGCTCCGGTGGCATTGCTACCCCCCAGGGCCCCTGTCCTGCCTAACCCTAGAGCGGTTGACCA
>NW_021266890.1:0-1073 GCF_002162155.2 Triticum dicoccoides
AGGCGACCTCGCCTATCAACTCGAGCTTCCTTCAAACTTTGCAAATGTTCATGATGTGTTCCATGTCTCTCAGCTTCGAAAGTGCTTCAAGACTCCTGACCGCACCGTCAACTTCGAGGACATTGAGCTCCAAGAAGATCTCTCCTATCGTGAGCACCCAGTTGCTATTCTCGAAGAGACTGAACGCAAGACTCGCAACAAGTCAATCAAATTTCTCAAAGTCAAGTGGTCACACCATTCCGACCGTGAAGCTACCTGGGAACGCGAGGATCACCTCCGTTCTGAGTACCCGGAGTTCTTCCAGTCCTAGATCTCGGGACGAGATCTTTTCGTAGTGGTGGAGTGTTGTAACGCCCCAGATGTAACTTTCCATATTTGTATCCAACTCTTGCCGTCTCCGGCGCTAAGTTATATTTATTTCTCGGGTTCGGGTCTTTGTCTCCGTGTGTTGTTTTTCTTTTCGTGCATCCCTTATCATGTTTTCACGTGCATTGATTTTGCATACATGTTCATCTCATGCATTCGAGCATTTTCCCCGTTGTCCGTTTTGCAATCCGGCGTTCCGTTCTCCTCCGGTGGTCATTTCTACCTTTCTTTCTTGTGTGGGGTTTAAACATTTCCAGATTGGACCGAGTCTTGCCAAGCGGCCTTGGTTTACTACCGGTAGACCGCCTGTCAAGTTTCGGGTCATTTGGACTTCGTTTGATACTCCAACGGTTAACCGAGGGACCGAAAAGGCCTCGTGTGTGTTGCAGCCCAACACCCCCCAAATTTGGCCCAAAACCCACCAAACTCTGCTCCATGTCCTAGAGCGTTCGATCACGATCGTGTGGGTGAAAACCGCACCTCATTTGGACTCTCCTAGCTCCACCTATGCCTATTTATACCCCCTCCATTCGGATCTTTTCTTCCCCCGTCCGAAATCCTAGTTCTTAAAAAAAAAAACCCTCCCCGCACCGACGGACACGTCCGCCCCCAGCCGGACGCGTCCGCCGCCGCGTCCCTCGTCCAACCGCCGATCGCCACGTGGGCGAGGCCCACATCGCCGCCGCCAGCCCGGATCGGGCCCTCCC
>NW_021266891.1:0-1941 GCF_002162155.2 Triticum dicoccoides
AAACGTTCTTGCTAGAACCCTAATTCAGCCACGTAAAACTTGCAACAACAATTAGAGGACGTCTAACTTGTTTTTGCAGCAAGTGGTTTGTGATATGATATGGCCAAAGTTGTGATGAATGATGAATGATCTATATGTGATGTATGAGATGTTCATGCTATTGTAATAGGATTCACGACTTGCATGTCGATGAGTATGACAACCGGCAGGAGCCATAGGAGTTGTCTTTATTCTTTTATATGACCTGCGTGTCATCAAGAAACGCCATGTAAATTACTTTACTTTATCGCTAAACGCGTTAGCCATAGTAGTAGAAGTAATAGTTGGCGAGCAACTTCATGGAGACACGATGATGGAGATCATGATGATGGAGATCATGGTGTCAAGCCGGTGACAAGATGATCATGGAGCCCCAAGATGGAGATCAAAGGAGCTATGTGATATTGGCCATATCATGTCATGTTTATTATTTGATTGCATGTGATGTTTATCATGTTTTGCATCTTGTTTACTTAGAACGACGGTAGTAAATAAGATGATCCCTCACAATAATTTCAAGAAGTGTTCCCCCTAACTGTGCACCATTGCGACAGTTCGCTGTTTCAAAACACCACGTGATGATCGGGTGTTTTATTCAGACGTTCACATACAACGGGTGTAAGACATATTTACACATGCAAACACTTAGGTTGACTTGATGAGCCTAGCATGTACAGACATGGCCTCGGAACACAGAAGACCGAAAGGTCGAGCATGAGTCGTATAGAAGATACGATCAACATGAAGATGTTCACCGATGTTGACTAGTTCGTCTCACGTGATGATCGGACACGGTCTAGTTTAACTCGGATCATGTAATACTTAGATGACTAGAGGGATGTCTAATCTAAGTGGGAGTTCACTAATAATTTGATTAGTTGAACTTAATTATCATGAACTTAGTCTAAAATCTTTGCAATATGTCTTGTAGATCAAATGGCCAACGTAGTCCTCAACTTCAACGCGTTCCTAGAGAAAACTAAGCTGAAAGACGATGGCAGCAACTATACGGACTGGGTCCGGAACCTGAGGATCATCCTCATAGCTGCCAAGAAAGATTATGTCCTACAAGCACCGCTTGGTGACGCACCCGTTCTCCCTGCAGAACAAGATGTTATGAACGCTTGGCAGGCACGTTTCGATGACTACTCCCTCGTTCAGTGCGGCATGCTTTACAGCCTAGAGCCGGGGCTCCAAAAGCGTTTTGAGAGACATGGAGCATATGAGATGTTCGAAGAGCTGAAAATGGTTTTCCAAGCTCATGCCCGGGTCGAGAGATATGAAGTCTCCGACAAATTCTTCAGCTGTAAGATGGAGGAAAACAGTTCTGTCAGTGAGCACATACTCACTATGTCTGGGTTGCATAACCGCTTGACTCAGCTGGGAGTTAATCTCCCGGATGATGTGGTCATTGACAGAATCATCCAGTCGCTTCCACCAAGCTACAAGAGCTTTGTGATGAACTTCAATATGCAGGGATGGAAAAGACCATTCCTGAAGTATTTGCTATGCTGAAATCAGCAGAGGTAGAAGTCAGGAAGGAACATCAAGTGTTGATGGTCAATAAAACCACTAAGTTCAAGAAAGGCAAGGGTAAAAAGAACTTCAAGAAGGACGGCAAGGAGGTTGCCGCGCCCGGCAAGCAAGCTGCCGGGAAGAAGCCAAAGAATGGACCCAAGCCCGAGACTGAGTGCTTTTATTGCAAGGGAAGCGGTCACTGGAAGCGGAACTGCCCTAAGTACTTAGCGGATAAGAAGGCCGGCAAAACAAAAGGTATATGTGATATACATGTAATTGATGTGTACCTTACTAGTGCCCGTAGTAGCTCCTGGGTATTTGATACCGGTGCAGTTGCTCACATTTGTAACTCAAAGCAGGGGCTGCGGAATAAGCGGAAACTGG
>NW_021266892.1:0-2405 GCF_002162155.2 Triticum dicoccoides
TAATTACTTATTTATTTTCTTTTATGATAATTCTTTTTGCTTTTAATGTTTTGAACAAAATTCTAATTACTTATTTATTTTCTTTTATGATAATTCTTTTTTGCTATTAAAGTTTGTAACAAAATTCTATATAATTTTAGTTTCAATAATACTAGAGGTTTATAAAAGCTTTTTAGTTGATTCCTTTAGTACCAGTTCTAAGGCTGTTACAAAGGCATTTTATTTGGTACATGTTTTAAGGCTGGGGCCCCACGAGCACCTTTTAGTACCGGTTCGTGGCATGAACCGATAAAAGAGTTTTTTAGTTGATTCTTTCTGCAGCTGTTTTTCAGTCCCACCTCGCCAAGCGAGAGGCACTCGCAGCGGTTTATAAGCCCTGAGTGTAGAGACGATGAAGGGAGAAGCGCAGTGCTCACCTGCACGTTGGCTTGAAGCTAAGCAACGTGCAGGTGATCATTGCGCCTCTCTTTTATTTTGGCATGGTATCATCATTTCATCCACATAGCATATGCAAGAAAGTTGAGAGGGTTACGACAAAAACCGGATGCACTTCGTGTACAAAACGGACAATCTCTTTCGAAGTATCAGGATTTCATACGAAAACTTGTCTGTTACAACATGCATTTCAAATGAACTACAAAAAGATTGAAAGTTGGCATGGTATCATCATAATAGTTGTGGATAAAGTCTTCACTTTTTCTTCGCTTGTGTCCTTTCCTTATTGCACCGTAACCATGGATAATCTTCATCATTTATCGGGATGCTTGGGTTAGCCTTGACTTTGAAGGGAGGAATTTCATGAAACTTTTCATAATCTTGGGACATGTCTGTCTTGCCCCCCACTCCCACGATGTCCCTTTTTTCTGAAAGAACTATGTGGCGCTTTGGCTCATCGTATGATGTATTCACTTCCTTAGTTTTTCTTTTTCTCGGTTTGGTAGACATGTCCTTCACATAGATAACCTATACCACATCATTGGCTAGGATGAACGGTTCGTCAGTGTACCCAAGATTGTTCAGATCCACTGTTGCCATTCCGTACTGTGGGTCTACCTGTACCCCGCCTCCTGACAGATTGACCCATTTGCACTTAAACAAAGGGACCTTAAAATCTACTCCGTAGTCAAGTTCCCATATGTCCACTATGTAACCATAATATGTGTCCTTTCCCCTCTCGATGGCTGAATCAAAGCAGACACCGCTGTTTTGGTTGGTGCTCTTTTGATCTTGGGCGATCGTGTAAAATGTATTCTCATTTATCTCGTATCCTTTCTAAATCGTAACAGTCGAAGATGGTCCCCTGGACAACGAGTACAGCTCATCACAAAAAGTGTTTTCATCTCTGAGACGTGTTTCCAACCAACTGCTGAAAGTCCTGATGTGTTCACATGTAATCCAGTCGTCGCACTACTCTGGGTGTTTGGAGCGCAGACTGTTCTTGTGTTCATCGACATAAGGGGTCACCAAGGTAGAGTTCTGTAGAACTGTGCAGTATGCTTGAGACCAAGAATATCCGTCCCTGCATATTATTGTCTCCCCTCCAAGCCTGCCTTTTCCAGTCAGTCTCCCCTCATACCGCGGTTTAGGGAGACCTATCTTCTTAAGGTCAGGAATGAAGTTAACACAAAACCCAATGACATCCTCTGTTTGATGGTCCATGGAGATGCTTCCTTCTGGCCTAGCGCGGTTACGAACATATTTCTTTAGGACTCCCATGAACCTCTCAAAGGGGTACATATTGTGTAGAAATACGGGGCCCAGAATGACAATCTCGTCAACTAGATGAACTAGGACGTGCGTCATGATATTGAAGAAGGATGGTGGGAACACCAGCTCGAAACTGACAAGACATTGCACCACATCACTCCTTAGCCTTGGTATGATTTCTGGATCGATCACCTTCTAAGAGATTGCATTGAGGAATGCACATAGCTTCACAATGGCTAATCGGACGTTTTCCGGTAGAAGCCCCCTCAATGCAACCGGAAGCAGTTGCGTCATAATGACGTGGCAGTCATGAGACTTTAGGTTCTGAAACTTTTTCTCTGCCATATTTATTATTCCCTTTATATTCGACGAGAAGCTAGTCGGGACCTTCATACTAAGCAGACATTCAAAGAAGATTACCTTCTCTTCTTTGGTAAGAGCGTAGCTGGCAGGACCTTCATACTGCTTTGGAGGCATGCCGCCTTTTTCGTGCAAACGTTGCAGGTCCTCCCGTGAGTCAGCTGTATCTTTTGTCTTCTCATACACGCCCAAGAAGCCTAGCAGGTTGACGCAAAGGTTCTTCGTCACGTGCATCACGTCGATCGAAGAGCGGACCTCTAGGTCTTTCCAGTAGGTTAGGTGCCAAAATATAGATTTCTTCTTCCACATGGGTGTGTGTCCCCCAGTGTCACTCGGAA
>NW_021266893.1:0-986 GCF_002162155.2 Triticum dicoccoides
TGAAACGGGCCAGAATCGACAAAAACCGCGAGTGTTGATGACCGACACGAAAAGGCGTCCCTGGGTTCGTCAATCGTGGTAATCACTCCGGGACCCCAAAACAGTGATCAATAGCCAACGAAATGGGCCAGAATCGGCCCAAATTGTGAGTGTTGATGACCGACACGGAAACACACCCCAAGGTTCGTCAATCGCGGAAATCACTTTGGCAACCTAAAACCGAGTAATAGTCCAAGAAACGGGCCAGAACCGGGCCAAACTGCGAGTCTTGACGACCAACACGTAAGCACACCTTGGGGTACGACAACCATGGAAATCGCTTTGGGACCCCAAACGGTGAGTAATAGTCCATGAAAGAGCCCAGAATCGGCCAAATCTAGGATTATTGTTGAACGATACATAAACGCACCCCGGGGTTCGTCAATCATGGAAATCTCTCAGGGACCCCAAACCAGTGAGTAGTAGTCAATGAAACGGGCCAGAATCGGCAAAACTGCAAGTGTTGATGACCGACACACAAACACACCCCGGTGTTCGTCAATCCTGGAAATCTTAGCGGGACACCAAAACTGAGTACTAGTCCATGAAACGGGCCAGAATCGGCCAAAACTGTGATTGTTGATGACCGACATGTAGCCACACCTTGGGGTTCAACAACCATGGAAATCGTTTTGGGACGCCAAAACGGTGAGTAATAGTCCACGAAACGGGTCAGAATCGACAAAAACCGCGAATGTTGATGACCGACATGTAAACGCACCCCTGGGTTCGTCAATCATGGAAATCACTCTGGACCCCAAAACAGTGAGTAGTACTCCACGAAACGGGCCAGAATCGGCCAAAACTGCGAGTGTTGATGACTGACACGTAAGCACACACTCGGTTCAACAACAATGGAAATCAATTTGGGACCGCAAAACAGTGAGTAATAGTCCAGGAAACGGGTCAGAATTGGCCAAAACTATGAGTCTTGATGTCCGACACTT
>NW_021266894.1:0-1753 GCF_002162155.2 Triticum dicoccoides
GGAGGAAGAAGAAGTGTATGGGTGAAATGATAAGTGGAGGAGGGCCACCATCGGCCCACGAGGCAAGGGGCGCGCCCAGGGGGTAGGTCGCGCCCTCCACCCTCATGGGCAGGTGGTTGAACCCCCTGTTGTGTTCTCAGTGCCAAATATTCTCAAATATTCTGTAAAAAATCATATTCAAATTCCAGGGCATTTGGAAAACTTTTATTCTCGGGGTATTTTTATATTGCACGGATAAACAGATAACAGATAGAAAAATATTTGTTTTTATTTTATTTAAATTAAATAACAGAAAGTAAAAGTGGGGTACAGAAGGTTGTGCCTTCTAGTTTCATCCATCTCATATCATCAAAAGGAATCCGCTAACAAGGTTGATCAAGTCTTGTTAAGGAACTCATTCCGAATAACATGGAACCGGAGAAATTTCGAATAACACTATGTTACCTCAACAGGGATATGCACATCCCGAATAATAAGAATATCATATTTCTTCTTGACAGTAGGAAGAGGAAATTCAAAACCTCCAAATATAATCGATGGAATTTTTCCAATAGAGTTGATACTATGAACTTGAGGTTGTTTCCTCGGAAAGTGTACCGTATGCTCATTACCATTAACATGAAAAGTGACATTGCCTTTAGTGCAATCAATAACAGCCCCTGCAGTGTTCAAAAAGGGTCTTCCAAGAATAATAGACATAATATCTCATTACCATTAACATGAAAAGTGACATTGCCTTTAGTGCAATCAATAACAGCCCCTGCAGTGTTCAAAAAGGGTCTTCCAAGAATAATAGACATAATATCGTCCTCGGGAATATCAAGAATAATAAAGTCCATTAAAATAGTAATGTTTGCAACTACAACAGGCACATCCTCACAAATACCGACAGGTATAGCAGTTGATTTATCAGCCATTTGCAAAGATATTTCAGTAGGTGTCAACTTATTCAAATCAAGTCTACGATATAAAGAGAGAGGTATAACACTAACACCGGCTCCAAGATCACATAAAGCAGTTTTAACATAGTTTCTTTTAATGGAGCATGGTATAGTGGGTACTCCTGGATCTCCAAGTTTCTTAGGTATTCCACCCTTAAAAGTATAATTAGCAAGCATGGTGGAAATTTCAGCTTCCGATATCTTTCTTTTATTTGTAACAATTTCTTTCATGTACTTAGCATAAGGATTCATTTTGAGCATATCAGTTAATTGCATACGCAAAAAGATAGGTCTAATCATTTCAGCAAAGCGCTCAAAATCCTCATCATCCTTTTTCTTGGATGGTTTGGGAGGAAAAGGCATGGGTTTCTGAACCCAAGGCTCTCTTTCTTTACCATGTTTCCTAGCAACAAAGTCTTTCTTATCATAACGTTGATTCTTTGATTGTGGGTTATCAAGATCAATAGCAGGTTCAATTTCTATATCATTATCATTACTAGGTTGAGCATCATCATGAACATTATTATTAACATTATCATTAGTTTCAGGTTCATTACCAGATTGTGTTTCTGCATCAGAAATAGAAATATCATTTGGATTCTCAGGTGTTTCAACAATAGGATCACTAGAATCATGCAAAGTCCTATCATTTTTTTTCTTCTTTTTAGACGAACTAGGTGCATCTATATTATTTCTCTGAGAATCTACCACCTCTAGTCATAACTCTAACAACATTATCATTATCCTTACTATTCAATTCATTGAGCAAATCATTTTGAGCCTTAAGTACTTGTTCTACTTGAGTGGTAACC
>NW_021266895.1:0-862 GCF_002162155.2 Triticum dicoccoides
ATCTGAAAGGTTCAGACCCGTTGACTAAAACCTCTCTCACAAGCAACATGATCAAACATAAAACTCATTCAGTGTTAATCACATAGTGATGTGAACTAGACTACTGACTCTAGTAAACTCTTGGGTATTAGTCACATGGCGATGTGACCTGTGAGTGTTAATCACATGGCGATGTGAACTAGATTATTGACTCTAGTGCAAGTGGGAGACTGTTGGAAATATGCCCTAGAGGCAATAATAAAAGTATTATTATTATATTTCCTTGTTCATGATAATTGTCTTTTATTCATGCTATAACTGTATTATCCGGAAATCGTAATACATGTGTGAATACATAGACCACAATATGTCCCTAGTGAGCCTCTAGTTGACTAGCTCGTTGTGATCAACAGATAGTCATGGTTTCCTGACTATGGACATTGGATGTCGTTGATAACGGGATCACGTCATTAGGAGAATGATGTGATGGACAAGACCCAATCCTAAGACTAGCACAAAAGATCGTGTAGTTCATTTGCTGGAGCTTTGCCAATGTCAAGTATCTCTTCCTTCGACCATGAGAGCGTGTAACTCCTGGATACCGTAGGAGTGCTTTGGGTGTATCAAACGTCACAACGTAACTGGGTGACTATAAAGGTGCACTACAGGTATCTCCGAAAGTATCTATTGTTTTATGCGGATCGAGACTGGGATTTGTCACTCCGTGTAAACGGAGAGGTATCTCTGGGCCCACTCGGTAGGACATCATCATATGCGCAATGTGACCAAGGAGTTGATCACGGGATGATGTGTTACGGAACGAGTAAAGTGACTTGCCGGTAACGAGATTGAACAAGGTATTGGATACCGACGATCGAATCTC
>NW_021266896.1:0-2208 GCF_002162155.2 Triticum dicoccoides
GCTATAATTTATTTGTATTCCCATTCCTTGCTGAAATCATTACCTTTGTTTATGAAGGACCACAAAGAAGATGAACCTTTCCTTAACAAGCCTATTAAACATTATGAAGAGATGATGGTTATCGTTGGAGCTAGCATGGCTACAGGGCAATATGCAAAAGGCTCAAGTGACCCTTTAGGTACAGATGTGATTGATCTTGAAGAACCGAAAGCCAACAAAGCTGCTGCCCCTCATGAAGAGGTTTCCCAATCACCCACTTGTGGCGAGTCAGCTGCTCCCAAGTTGAAGAAAGCCAAAACCAATCCTTCTGCAGAATACAGGATGCATGCAACCATAATGGCTTCAAGTGAAAGGCTTGCTGTTGCCATAGAGAAACTTATTAGCAGCGCCAACCCCGCCATTGATGGTCTTTGGGATGAGATGAAAGAACTCCCTGGTTTTGATTTGGATTCCCTTGCACATTACTATGCCTATTTGGTTGACAATCCTCGTGTTGCAACGGCATTCAAGGTCTTGGGACATGTCCAGAGAAAGGTTTGGGTCTCTAGGTATGTGAAGAGTACCTTTGTAAGGGAATATTTATCCCGTAAGTGTTTTGGTGATTGATGACGATACTTTTGCGGACTAATCGTATGCTTTGAGTTCCTCAGATGGTTCATCTCTAGGCTCGAGACGATTCGTTGCCCCTCGGAGACTATTGAAGACGGCGTCGTCCTACGGTTCTTTTTGGTGGACTTGAGTCGTAGGAGAGCCGTACTATTAAGAGGGGGTCCGCGTCGGAAAGGTTAGGGCGGAATCATCACGTACACTTGTCCCTCCTTTCCCTGCACTTTGGAGCCTCCCTTCGTTATCTTGGTTGTGCGGAAATCTGACAATTGCCACTGTACTTGCGGTAGTACCGCAGGTACACGCGGTAGTACCGCGGGGTGCCACGGTAGTACCGCTCCACAGGAGCGGTAGTACCGCGGCTCCCAGGCCTAGTGCCGCTCCGGTGCGGTAGTAGGGGCAGATGTAATTTTTTACATCCGCGCCCACCACGGTAGTACCTCTCGTCTTGCGCGGTAGTACCGCGGGGGCCCACGGTAGTACTGCTCCCTATGAGCCGTAGTACCGTGGCCCTCCTACCAAGTACCGTAGATTCACGGTAGTAGGCACGCGCTACGGTAGTACCACTCCTGAGGAGCGGTAGTACCGCGTCGGATTTTCGCACTACCGCAGTTTCAGCAGAAGTTGGCACAGATGTAATTTATTTCATCCGCGCCCTTCTCAGGTCGTGACTCCCCTGCCTTGCGGTAGTACCGCAAGGGGGAGCGGTAGTACCGCGCAAGCGGTAGTACTGCCCCTAGTCAGGCTAGTCCCGGCTTGTGCTGCTGGCGCGGTAGTACCGTGGTTCGCCACGGTAGTACCGCGCGGCCCCACGGTAGTACCGCGCCCCTGGAGCGGTAGTACCGCGGGTCGCGGGCTGAATAAGTGGATAACGGTTGGATGTTTTCCTTGACTATATAAGGGGCTTCTTCAACCTCTAGTTGACCACCTCTTCTCTCTCTAAGCTCCATTGTTGCTCCAAGCTCCATTTTGGCCCGATCTCTCTCCCTAGCCAATCAAACTTGTTGATTTGCTCGGGATTGGGTGACAAGGGCCCGATCTACACTTCCACCACAAGATATTTGATTCCCCCCACTTATCCCTTGCGGATCTTGTTACTCTTTGGTGTTTGAGCATCCTAGACGGTTGAGGTCACCGTGGAGCCATATTCCATTGTGGTGAAGCTTCGTGGTGTTGTTGGGAGCCTCCAATTAAGTTGTGGAGATTGCCCCAACCTTGTTTGTAAAGGTCCGGTCGCCGCCTTCAAGGGCACCAATAGTGGAATCACGACTCTTGCATTGTGCGAGGGCGTCAGGAGATTACGGTGGCTAGTGGCTTCTTGGGGAGCATTGTGCCTCCACACCGCTCTAACGGAGACGTACTTCCCCTCAAAAGGAAGGAACTTCGGTAACACATCCTCGTCTCCACCGGCTCCACTCTTGGTTATCTTATCCCTTTACTTGTGCAAGCTTATTTGTGTTCCTCTCCTTGCTTGCTCGTGTGCTTGTGTTGTCGCATCATATAGGTTGTCCACCTAGTTGCACATCTAGACAACCTTTATTATTGCAAAGTTTAAATTGGTAAAGAAAAGATTAAAAATTGTTAGTTGCCTATTCACCCCCC
>NW_021266897.1:0-1230 GCF_002162155.2 Triticum dicoccoides
TTCTCTAGAAATGATCCATTCTTAGCAACGAATGTTTTGCCTTCGGATCTGTGATAGAAGGTGTACCCAACAGTTTCCTTTGGGTATCCTATGAATACACATTTCTCCGATTTGGGTTCGAGCTTATCAGGTTGAAGCTTTTTCACATAAGCATCGCAGCCCCAAACTTTAAGAAACGACAACTTTGGTTTCTTGCCAAACCACAGTTCATAAGGCGTCGTCTCAACGGATTTTGATGGTGCCCTATTTAACGTGAATGCGGCCGTCTCTAAAGCATATCCCCAAAATGATAGCGGTAAATCAGTAAGAGACATCATAGATCGCACCATATCTAGTAAAGTACGATTACGACGTTCGGACACACCATTACGCTGTGGTGTTCCGGGTGGCGTGAGTTGCGAAACTATTCCACAATTTTTCAAATGTACACCAAACTCGTAACTCAAATATTCTCCTCCACAATCAGATCGTAGAAACTTTATTTTCTTGTTACGATGATTTTCAACTTCACTCTGAAATTCTTTGAACTTTTCAAATGTTTCAGACTTATGCTTCATTAAGTAGATATATCCATATCTGCTCAAATCATCTGTGAAGGTGAGAAAATAACGATATCCGCCACGAGCCTCAATATTCATCGGGCCACATACATCGGTATGTATGATTTCCAACAAATCTGTTGCTCTCTCCATAATACCGGAGAACGGTGTTTTAGTCATCTTGCCCATGAGGCACGGTTCGCAAGTACCAAGTGATTCATAATCAAGTGGTTCCGAAAGTCCATTAGTATGGAGTTTCTTCATGCGTTTTACACCGATATGACCTAAACGACAGTGCCACAAATAAGTTGCACTTTCATTATCAACTCTGCATCTTTTGGTTTCAACATTATGAATATGTGTATTACTACTATCGAGATTTAGTAAGAATAGACCACTCTTCAAGGGTGCATAACCATAAAAGATATTACTCATATAAATAGAACAACCATTATTCTCTGATTTAAATGAATAACCGTCTCGCATTAAACAAGATCCAGATATAATGTTCATGCTCAACGCTGGCACCAAATAACAATTATTTAGGTCTAATACTAATCCCGAAGGTAGATGTAGAGGTAGCGTGCCGACCGCGATCACATCGACTTTGGAACCGTTTCCCACGCGCATCGTCACCTCGTCCTTTGCCAGTGCCCGCTTATTCTGTAGTCCCTGTTTCGAGTTGCAAATA
>NW_021266898.1:0-796 GCF_002162155.2 Triticum dicoccoides
AAAAGAAGTCCGAAGTTCAAATAAGTTTAAAAAACATTGAAGTGCCCATGTAATAGATGAGTTCTCGTCCGAAACCCTGATACTCTGAAAGAGATTGTCCGGTTTGTACATGAAGTGCGTCCAGTTTTTGCTGTGACCCTCTCTACTCTTTCGCACATGCTATGCGGGTGAAATGATGATACCATGCCAAGTTTCAACATTTTCACAGTTCATTTTGTAGTGATTTTCAATTTCACGGTCATTTAGCTCTCTAAACAATTAGGTAAATGACTGAGAACAGCAAATGATGTCAGAACATGGTAGAAATTGATGACGTCGCTTTGAATGCTGCATACTAAACCCACAAGAAGTCCGGAGTTCAAATAATTTTGAAAAACATTGAAGTGCCCATGTAACAGATGAGTTCTCGTCCGAAACCCTAATACTCCGAAAGAGATTGTCCAGTTTGTACACGAAGTGCGTCCAGTTTTTTCCGTAACCCTCTCTACTCTTTCGCACATGCTATGCGGGTGAAATGATGATACCATGCCAAGTTTCAACATTTTCACAGTTCATTTTGTAGTGATTTTCAATTTCACGGTCATTTAGCTCTCTAAACAATTAGGTAAATGACCGAAAAATAGCAAATGATGTCAGAACATGTTGGAAATCGATGACGTTGCTTTGAATGCTGCATACTAAAGGCAAAAGATGTCCGGAGTTCAAATAAGTTTAAAAAACATTGAAGTGCCCATGTAAGAGATGAGTTCTCGTCCGAAACCTTGATACTCTGAAAGAGATTGTCCAGTTTGTACAC
>NW_021266899.1:0-1146 GCF_002162155.2 Triticum dicoccoides
TTCATTAGTCTCATGAAAGTACTAGGCGCATTAGTTAACCCAAAAGGCATGACTAACCACTCATATAATCCAAACTTAGTTTTAAATGCTGTTTTCCATTCATCTCCCAATTTCATACGAATTTGATGGTATCCACTACGCAAATCAACTTTGGAGAATATTGTAGAGCCACTCAATTCATCAAGCATATCATCTAGCCTAGGAATAGGATGACGATAACGAATAGTAATATTATTAATGCCTCTACAATCAACACACATACGTGATGTACCATCCTTTTTCGGCACTAGAATAATAGGAACAGCACAAGGACTAAGGGATTCGCGTATATAACCTTTGTCGAGAAGCTCTTGTACTTGACGCATAATCTCCTTCGTCTCCTCTGGATTGGTACGGTATGGTGCACGGTTTGGCAGTGAAGCACCGGGAATTAAGTCAATCTGATGCTCCATCCCTCGAAGAGGCGGTAATCCCGGTGGCACGTCTTGTGGAAAGACGTCAGCGAACTCCTGCAAAATGTTAGTGACAGCAGGAGGCAAAGAGGAAGGCACGTCCTCGAATGAAAATAATGCCTCTTTGCACACAAAAGCATAGCAAACAGATTTGCTGAAATCTAGCTCATTAATATCAGATTTGGTGGCAAATAAACATGCACTTTTCAATTTAATTTCAGAAGCAACACTAGATGGTTTATTATTAGGCTTCATTTGTTGCTCAAATTCTTTTGCCACAACCTGATTTTCACTCTTATTCTTCTCCTGTTGTGCTTTATTAGCTCTATTAATATCATCTTTCAAAATGGAATCAGGAGTCATAGGAAGCAAAGTAATATTTTTATCCTTATGAACAAGAGTATAGTGATTGTTTCTACCATGGTGTACAGAATTTTTATCAAATTGCCATGGTCTACCAAGTAATAAGGAACATGCTTGCATAGGTACCACATCACAATCAACATAATCAGCATATGTAGAGATACTAAAATGCACACGAACAGTACGTGTTACCTTAACCTTGCCGCTGTTGTTGAACCATTGGATGTAGTAAGGATGTGGATGTGGTTTTGTGGTGAGAGAAAGCTTCTCCACCATCTCCATGCTAGCCAAGTTGTTGCAGCTCCCTCCGTCTATGATGACGCGCACAGAA
>NW_021266900.1:0-964 GCF_002162155.2 Triticum dicoccoides
CTCTCGATTTTGGGAAAGTTTCCAAAATGCTATGGGAACCCGTCTCTCCTTTAGCACCGCCTTCCACCCTCAGTCGAGTGGTCAAGTGGAACGTGTCAACCAGATTCTAGAAGACATGCTTCGAGCCTCTGTTATCTCATTCGGAATGGACTGGGAAAAATGCCTTCCATTTGCCGAATTCGCTTACAACAACAGCTATCAATCTAGCTTGGGTAAAGCCCCTTTTGAAGTTCTCTATGGACGACGGTGTCGAACACCCCTTAACTGGTCAGAGACCGGGGAAAGACAATTCTTTGGCCCGGATATGATTCAGGAAGCCGAAGAACAAGTTCGCATCGTTCGTGAAAAGTTGAAAACAGCCCAATCTCGTCAAAAGAGTCAATATGACCGAAAACATAAGGCTATGACTTTCGAGGTTGACGAGAAGGCTTATCTTCGGGTCACCCCTCTGAAGGGAACCCATCGTTTCGGTATCAAAGGCAAATTGGCTCCTCGATACATTGGACCTTTTCGCATTCTTGCCAAACGAGGAGAAGTTGCCTACTAGTTGGAACTACCTCCGCATCTCTCCAGAGTCCACGATGTCTTCCACGTTTCTCAACTCAGGCGTTGCTTCTCGGATCCTATCCGTGGAGTGGACTACGAAACGCTTGATCTCCAAGATAATCTTACATACCGAGAGTACCCCATTCGTATCCTCGATCGGGCCGAGCGTACCACTCGACGTCATAATATCAAGTTTCTCAAGGTTCAATGGTCGCACCATTCTGAGGATGAAGCAACTTGGGAAAGGGAGGATCGTCTTCGACTCGAGTACCCCGCCTTCTTTCCGGAGGAACCCAAATCTCGGGACGAGATTCTTTTGAGTGGGGGTGAGTTGTCACACCCTAGCTAGTCATGCATTAGAGTGTTGCATCATGTTTACTCTTTCATCAGAAACTTGAAATGGGGATGACAGAACCCC
>NW_021266901.1:0-957 GCF_002162155.2 Triticum dicoccoides
GACACTTGAGAGTTTCCTGGTAAATTTAGTCTGCCAAGCACCACAACCGTCTACTGATTCCTCGAATTGGACCAAGAATCTACCTACTAATCGAGTCGAGTAAGCAAGGCGGGAATACTAGTATAATATATGTTTGCCGATGAGCATCACAGCCCTAAGCCTCTAATAGAACATACCAGTAAAAGTCGCACCCATGATCTGGTTGATAAACTTCCAAACGGAGCAACCTGAAGAAGGAAAGATACCTTATGCATTGTGATGTTCCCAACTCGGTCAAATGCTGCAGCATGATACACCACCACCTGGTCCTGCACCCGGTTGAGGTACACCCCGTCGCAGATCCGCTGCAGGTTCTCGAAGACCGGCTCGAATGCCACCACCCGGAACCCCATCACGGCCGCCGCTGGAGCCGCTCCCTACCTCCCCCGCAAGCAACTCCTGGATGGTCTGGGAGATGTCGGGCTTGCGGAAGCGCTTGACCTTGAGGAGGCGGGCGATGTTTCGGTGCGGGCGGTCGGGGAGCGACCCCAGGTTGGCGAGGGAGTAGAGGAAGGGGCGGGCAAAGACCAGGGAGGACTGCTACGTGGCGTAGCAGTCGAAGGGGCGGAGCTGGGCGGCGAGGCGGAGCGTGGCGGAAGTGGCGGGGGAGAAGGTGAGATCTTGGGCTCTGGAGAGGACGAAGACGAGGAGGATGAGGACCGGGACGAGCAAGAGGAGGGTCCGTGTTGTGGAAGAGGACGCCGCGGCGGAGGCATGCCGGCGCCAGGAGGTAGCGAGCGGCGCCGGCATTGGCCGAGAGGGTGCCGGGGTTTGGGCGGCCGCCGATGGGAAGCGATGGCGCCAGTTGACGGGAGAGGAGGGGGAGCGACATCGGAGAAGGGGGTCCGACGGGTTGCGGCGCAGGTTGAGGTACGGGTGTAGGGTTAGGCAAGGGATGTGGCTTGGGGTGGCGATGCA
>NW_021266902.1:0-1800 GCF_002162155.2 Triticum dicoccoides
AGTATCACTAGTTCGCACTAGCTGTGTCGTCTATCGTCCCGCGTGACTCGTGGGATATGACCTAGTTTGTACTCCTTCCGGAGGTGTAGAAAAATAATGTATAGGAGCTTGGAATGCCTCCGATGAGATGTAATCCTCTTTTCACCGTAATAGTACTTTGTTTGGTCTTGTACTAAACCCTGTATGGTGTGTATGACGATGGAATAAAAGAAGCAGTTTCTGTATCTACCATGTCATACGGATGATCATCTTGCATTCCGAGTTATTTCTTACATTATGAATCCTATGTCGGAATTTTACCATCCTGACTAAATCATTGTCTTGTTTACCTAGGATGGTCAACACGCGCGCTAACCCTGCTTCTCAAGAGCAGGCCGAAGGCAGTGAAGCCAGGGATGTAAATCTGCCTCATCCTCCTTCACTAGTCGAGGTGATGATGGAAGCTGAGAGAAACAAGCGGGAGACAAACCGTTTGTTGGAGCGTATTGAACAGAATACAGCACACCATCAGAGGGCTAACGTGGTGTCACTCAGTGATTTTATCAAATTGCATCCACCCACGTTCCACCACTCCGTCGAGCCCCTCGACGCTGATGACTGGCTTCGCAGTATCTCTCACAAACTGCGTTCCGCGCTGGTAGCGGAGGCTGACAAGGTCACCTTTGCTGCATATCATCTTGAAGGCCCCGCCAGTCTATGGTGGGAGAATTATGGAGCTATGCGCCCAGCGGGCCATGTCACAACTTGGGCTGAGTTCAGCGAGTCTTTCCGTGAACATCACATTCCGGAGGGTCTCATGGACCGTAAACGTGAAGAATTTTGCAGTTTCACCCAAGGCCGACTTTCTGTGGATGCCTATAGCAGGGAGTTTGGTAATCTCGCCCGATATGCAACTGAGGAAGTTTCTACTGACGCCAAGAAGCAAGCAAGGTTCCGTAAGGGCCTTAGTCCCGAGCTTCGCCGCGACCTCCGTCTGCATGAGTGCACATCTTTTTCGAAACTTGTCAACAAAGCCATCAGTGCTGAAACTGGTCAGACTGACTATGACGCAACACGCAAGCATGGACGTGACATGGGTTCCTCATCCGGTGCTGGTCCTCAGAAGCGCCGCGTGTGGGTACCCAACACCGCCCTGCCACCCAGGTTCACACCGAGGCCATCTTTCCAGGCGCCTCGCCCCGTTCAACAGTCTGCTCCAGCCAAGCCCTATGGGGGTCCAACTAACAATGCTCCTCCACGTACCAGTTCCGTGACTTGTTTCAAGTGTGGGGAATCTGGTCACTATATGCGTGAATGCCCCCAGACCAACCCCAATCAATCTGCTAAAGCTGTTGGCCGTGGCAAGCCGACAGGAAAAGTTTTCCACGCCAAGCCGGTCACCGCTTCACGTGGCCATGTCAACTGTGTCTCTGCCGAAGAAGCTCAAGAGGATCCCAACGTCGTTCTCGGTACGCTTCTTGTTAATTGCCACCCGGCATCTGTTCTTTTCGATACAGGAGCCTCTCATTCTTTTATATCCGAAAGTTATGCTCGTCTGCATAACGTTGCATTCTGTGACATGCCATCCACTATGGAAATCTCTACCCCTGGTTCTAGATGGCAGACCTCTAGGGTAAGTTATGGAAATGAGATCCAAGTCGACAGACTTGTTTTCCTTGCGTCTTTGATAGCCCTTAAATCTTCAGATATTAATATCATTCTGGGTATGGACTGGATGTCAGCTCATCATGCCCAAATTGATTGCTTCTCTAGGACTGTTCAACTCACCCATCCTTCGGGGAAGATAGTCAATGTCTTGAC
>NW_021266903.1:0-2855 GCF_002162155.2 Triticum dicoccoides
AGCCTGTACGCACTTCTTACAGTGAATTGGCCACTCTTTTCCGGGTGCCAAGACAGAAAATCATCACGTTGGCGCGGTGAGGGCCTGATCTTCAGAATGTGCTCAACATCCATCTCCCAGAAAAACTCCCTCAGCCGATCAAATCTCCATGCCCCATTGTCATCAAGGAAATTAGAGACCCAGTTGAGGCGACAATTACGTTTAGGAGTAATTGGACGGAAAGATTGAGGGCGCGGGATCCACGGATCGCGCCACGTCCGGATCATAGTACCATTACCAACACACCATATGACCTCCTTCTTAACAAGTTCAAGGCCATGCAAAACTCCATTCCACACCTCCGAACCGGAGCTCGGAAAGACAGTATCAAGGAGCTGTCCAGAGGGGTAGTATTTAGCTTTCAGCAGACGCGCACATAAGCTGTCTGGCTTGTCAATGAGCCTCCAGGCCTGTTTGGCGAGCAGAGCCTGGTTGAAAGCCCTCATGTCACGAAAACCCATGCCCCCATGGATTTAGGTAGCCGTAGTCTGTCCCAGCTCAACCAGGCCATTTTCCTTTTGCCGTTCCTCTACCTCCCCTCTGCCGCCACCGCCTTCATCACGCGCTCCATGCACCTCGTTGTCACGTTCCTCCACCTCCCCTCTGCCGCTGCCTCCCCACCGCCGTTGTCACATTCTTATCCACCACACCATGCATGCGCCGCCACTTCCCTCCTCCTCTTCCTCCCCACTGCAGCCAAAGCCTTAGTATCAGAGTAACGAGTTCGGTAGAGAGACATGATTTTGTGCCGGGTACGGAGAACAGCTAAAACTAAGAAGAAAGAAAGGGACGGGTCCCAAACCTTATGTTTATTCAATTTGAATCCATGTACGATGATGTTCCGACTCAGTCACTTTGAGATGCTCAAAGCAATAAACATCAATCATATTCCGCCAATCTCTCTCTATCTCTTTTTTTTGCGGGGGTAAAGGGAGTTTCATTAAATATGAATAGAGTTACAGTCGAGGGGCCAAATGTCCTCGATACATGGTGGAGCCCAACCAAGCCACACAGCCGTAGCTCGTTAGGATCGGCTATATTTCGCCAGACGATCAGCAACTCTATTTTGAAGTCTACTAATCTTTTCTAAAGAAAACGCCCTCCTACCAAGCAGATCTTTGATTTCCAGAACTATATGACCATACCGCGATTGAACCAACACACCATTTGTCAAACTAGACAGGGCTTCTGAGGAGTCCGTTTGCACGATCACTGGAAGATCGGAATGCTGAATGGCCAAAGCCATACCCTGCATGATCGCATGTAGCTCAGGTTCGAGTGGATCGTTGCAATGAAAAATATAACGATAAGCGGCCATCAGAATCTCCCCTTTTTCGTTCCTAAGCACCATCCCCGCAGCAGCAAAGCCATCCTCCTGGCGAAACGAGCCATCAACTAAGAGCGCCACGGCGCCCTGCGCTGGGGCTGGCCATGGAACTGCAGGGCGCTCCATCAAGAGCCTCGGCCTGTCTAAATCCACTGTGGTCATCTTACCCTTTAGGATATCTTCAGTGGAATAGCGACCAGCCAGCTTGATCGATTTATAGTAGCTATCCAGGTACTCGACGGTAGAAGGCACCGGGGGGGCTACCTTCCCATGAGTCATATCATTGCGCAACTGCCAAATCCTCCAGAACAGCAGGATGATCAAGTCGCGAACATCTTCAGAACACCTAGACAGCAAGGAAACCAGCCATTCTTTTCCATCATAGATGATAGCCTCGTCCCCAGGTAGCGGTCATCTTCGTCTCATATTTATCCATAGAGTTCTTGCATGGGTACAGGCTACTAAAGCATGGAAAGAGTCCTCCACTTCAACACCACACAACGGGCAGGTAGATGTCATGGCCAGGTGTCTGTAGGATTTACATTGCTGAGTAGCAAGCGTACCTGTCGCACACCTCCAAGCCGTGATCTTCATCTTCTGGGGGACCTTGGACCTCCATATATAGTTCCAGCTCGATCGGTTCCCCTCAGGATTAGTGCTAGAAGCACCATTTGCGAAGGTATCATTGTGTTCGTAGGTGGCCAGCCTGTACGCACTTCTTACAGTGAATTGGCCACTCTTTTCCGGGTGCCAAGACAGAAAATCATCACGTTGGCGCGGTGAGGGCCTGATCTTCAGAATGTGCTCAACATCCATCTCCTAGAAAAACTCCCTCAGCCGATCAAATCTCCATGCCCCATTGTCATCAAGGAAATTAGAGACCCAGTTGAGGCGACAATTACGTTTAGGAGTAATTGGACGGAAAGATTGAGGGCGCGGGATCCACGGATCGCGCCACGTCCGGATCATAGTACCATTACCAACACACCATATGACCTCCTTCTTAACAAGTTCAAGGCCATGCAAAACTCCTTTCCACACCTCCGAACCGGAGCTCGGAAAGACAGTATCAAGGAGCTGTCCAGAGGGGTAGTATTTAGCTTTCAGCAGACGCGCACATAAGCTGTCTGGCTTGTCAATGAGCCTCCAGGCCTGTTTGGCGAGCAGAGCCTGGTTGAAAGCCCTCATGTCACGAAAACCCATGCCCCCATGGATTTAGGTAGCCGTAGTATGTCCCAGCTCAACCAGGCCATTTTCCTTTTCCCGTTCTCCACCCCCCACCAGTATTGGCGAATCATACGAGTCAGGTCATCACACACTGAGTAGGGAATTTTGAAAATGCCCATGATATAGGTCGGAATGGCTTGAGCAACCGACTTAATCAGAACCTCTTTGTTACCTGAAGACATGTACTGCTCACTCCAGTCCACAAGGATTTTCCTGAGCCGTTCCTGTAGAGACTCAAACTTTCCCTTGTGCATCCTGCCTT
>NW_021266904.1:0-1344 GCF_002162155.2 Triticum dicoccoides
CCGGACTCCCCTGCCTGCTTAGTTTCCTACCGTAGCAGGTCATTTCTTGTTGGAGCCCTCTTCTTTAAATCCGGATGATGTCCACCTCACCTTCACCATGGGTCTACAGTGGCAAAGAAATGACCATGTGTTACTATGGGCAGAAGGCGTGAAATGCCACAAGCACGTTACAACAAGCACTAAAGTTCCTCTCCCACATCCTGATACGTCCATTTTTGCATCATGCTTTTATATCGATATTTATTGCATTATGGACTGTTATTACACATTATGTCACAATACTTATGCTTATTCTCTCTTATTTTACAAGGTTTACATAAAGAGGGAGAATGCCGGCAGCTGGGATTCTAGGCTGGAAAAGGAGCAAATATTATAGACCAATTCTGCACAGCTCCAAAAGTCCCGAAACTTCATGGAAGACGTTTTCAGAATATATAAAAAATACCGAGCGCAAGAAGTTCACCAGGGGGGCCACACCCTGCCCACGAGGGTGGGGGGCGCGCCCTACCCCCTGGGCGCGCCCCCTACCTCATGGGCCCCCTGGTGGCCCTCCGATGACCATCTTCTACTATATGAAGTCTTTCGATGAGGAAAAAAATGATAAGCCATCTTCTCGGACGGAACTCCGCCGCCACGAGGCGGAACCTTGGCGGTACCAATCTAGGGCTCTAGCGGAGCTGTTCTGCCGGGGAAACTTCCCTCCGGGAGGGAGAAATCATCGTCATCGTCATCACCAACGCTCCTCTCATTGGGAGAGGGCAATCTCCAACAACATCTTCACCAGCACCATCTCCTCTCAAAACCCTAGTTCATCTCTTGTATCCAATTCTTGTCTTCATGTCCGGGATTGGTACATGTGGTTTGCTAGTAGTGTTAATTACTCCTTGTAGTTGATGCTAGTTGGTTTAATTGGTGGAAGATCATATGTTCATATCCTATATGCATATTAATACCCCTCTGATTATGAACATGAATATGCTTTGTGAGTAGTTACGTTTGTTCCTGAGGACATGGGAGAAGTCTTGCTATTAGTAGTCATGTGAATTTGGTTTTCGTTCGATATTTTGATGATATGTATGTTGTCTCTTCTCTAGTGGTGTTATGTGAACGTCGACTACATAACACTTCACCATTATTTGGGCCTAGAGGAAGGCATTGGGAAGTAATATCAAAGTACCGAACGCGAATCATATGACCGTGATGAAAACTAGCTTGACGATATTCCCATGTGTCCTCGGGGGCGCTTTTCTCTATATAAGAGTTTGTCCAGGCTTGTCCTTTGCTACAAAAAGGATTGGGCCACCTTGCTGCACTTTATTTACTTTTGTTACTTGTTGCTCGTTA
>NW_021266905.1:0-1036 GCF_002162155.2 Triticum dicoccoides
GTGGCGGCGCGTGAGTGGGTGCGGCGGCGGGGCGGACAACGTCCGGCGCGGGCGGACACGTCCGGCCCGGCGCGGGGAAGATGGATCTGTTTTTTTTTTAACTAGGGTTTCGGACGGGGGAAGAAGAGATCCGAATGGAGGGGGTATAAATAGGCATAAGTGGAGCTAGGAGAGTCCAAATGAGGTGTGGTTTTCGCCCACACGATCGTGATCGAACGCTCTAGGACATGGAGCAGAGTTTGGTGGGTTTTGGGCCAAATTTGGGGGGTGTTGGGCGGCAACACACACGAGGCCTTTCCGGTCCCTCGGTTAACCGTTGGAGTATCAAACGAAGTCCAAATGACCCGAAACTTGACAGGCGGTCTACCGGTAGTAAACCAAGGCCACTTGACAAGTCTCGGTCCAATCCGGAAATGTTTAAACCCCACACAAGAAAGAAAGGTAGAAATGACCACCGGAGGAGAACGGAACGTCGGATTGCAAAACGGACAACGGGGAAAATGCTCGAATGCATGAGATGAACATGTATGCAAATGCAATGCACGTGATAACATGATAAGGGATGCACGAAAAGAAAAACAACACACGGAGACAAAGACCCGAACCCGAGAAATAAATATAACTTAGCACCGGAGACGGCAAGAGTTGGATACAAATATGGAAAGTTACATCTGGGGCGTTACAACACTCCACCACTACGAAAAGATCTCGTCCCGAGATCTAGGACTGAAAGAACTCCGGGTACTCAGAACGGAGGTGATCCTCGCGTTCCCAGGTAGCTTCACGGTCGGAATGGTGTGACCACTTGACTTTGAGAAATTTAATTGACTTGTTGCGAGTCTTGCGTTCAGTCTCTTCAAGAATAGCAACTGGGTGCTCACGATAAGAGAGATCTTCTTGGAGCTCAATGTCCTCGAAGTTGACGGTGCGGTCAGGAGTCTTGAAGCACTTTCGAAGCTGAGAGACATGGAACACATCATGAACATTTGCAAAGTTTGAAGGAAGCTCGAGTTGATAGGCGAGGTCGCCTCTCTTG
>NW_021266906.1:0-1387 GCF_002162155.2 Triticum dicoccoides
TTCTGGGTTCAATTCTTGGTAGCGCCCATTTTTTTCTTTCCACGCGCGAGACTGGAAAAAAGAAATGGATCGAGCGATTGTTGCGCGGGAGAAGCGAATCGAGCGGTCATCGGGCTCGCAGGAAGTTAGCTTTTGCGTTAAACTTATTATGCCATTGCTTAGGTGCTTGTTTCAGGCCATATAAAGATTTCACCAACGTGTGAGCTCATTCCCGCAACTCGTGGTGTGGCGGGCGGCGGAGGAGCCTCTTCTCTTCTCAAGCTTCAATAGCATGTAGAAGAGAACCCCTTATAAGGAGGTCCAACTCCTCTTCCACTTCCGGGGTGGGACTAAACTTCCCACTACACCTTTTTAGGCAACTTCCCACTACACCTAGTGCCAAATAAACCCACATGGGCCCTTAGAGATTTTCAGAAATTGCTATATGGGCCTAAAGCCCATCCCAAATTTCGGCATATATATATGGGTGGAGTGGGGAAAATGTGGAGGAGGGCGCCGGAAGGCCAGACTGTAACCCAGTTGAGTAAAAAACTGTGTGACCTATCTGCATCCTTGCTGCAGTGGAGTGGGGAAACCATCGGCAATATTGGTAGAGAGATTAAAAACCTAAAAATGAGCTGGCTACTTTATAGAATGACCCCGGTCGACTTTCACCTTCACATGGAGAGATAGAAATTACAGATCGTCTTGTTGAGCTCTATCACATGGAGGAAATAAAACAACGGCAGCGTTCCTGTATTGACTGGCTCTCGGTTGGTGACCGGAACACAAAATTTTTTTAGAGGCCGGCTAGTATGCGGCAAAGGAAGAACATCATCAAAAGCTTGGAACGAGCTGATGGTTCTCTGACACATGATCCGGCGGAGATGTCCTCACTAACAAATGAGTTATACCAAAAGTTGTTCACATCTGAGGGCATATCAGGCATGGACGAGGTGCTCAACTCGGTTCCGGTGAAAGTCACTGCCGATATGAACAAGGGGTTAACGGCTCCTTACACAGCCCACGAGGTAAAAAAAGGCTCTTTTTCAGATGTACCCTACAAAGGCCCAGAACCAGACGGATAACCGGCTCATTTGTTCCAAATGCATTGGGAACTTTGTGGCACAGAGGTCACAAATGTGGTGTTGACAATCCTTCGTGGGGAGGAGAGCCCAGAGGTAATCAATGAAACGATCCTTGTTTTAATTCCTAAGGTTAAAGACCGTACAAATCTAACTCAGTTTAGACCGATAAGTTTGTGCAATGTGCTCTATAAGATTGCTTCAAAGGTTTTGGCTAACAGACTGAAGCAAATCCTGCCTAGATAATATCTGAAGAATAGTCTGCTTTTGTCCCTGGCCGGCTGATCACGGATAATATAATAAGTGCTTATGAATGTTTACAC
>NW_021266907.1:0-946 GCF_002162155.2 Triticum dicoccoides
ATCTTGTTTGGTTACATTTGCGTAAGGATAGATTTCCTGATTTGCGCAAATCAAAGTTAATGCCACGTGCTGATGGTCCCTTTAAGGTGTTAGAGAAAATAAATGATAATGCATATAAACTTGAGCTGCCTGCAGATTTTGGGGTTAGTCCCACTTTTAACATTGCAGATTTGAAGCCTTATTTGGGTGAGGAAGATGAACTTCCGTCGAGGACGACTTCATTTCAAGAAGGGGAGGATGATGAGGACATCAATACAATTGTTACACCCACAGCCCCTGCTGCTATACATACTGGACCAATTACTAGAGCTCGTGCACGCCAACTAAATTACCAGGTACTTTCGTTTCTTGGTAATGATTCTAATGTTCATGAGAATATGATGCTGCCTAAATTGGATACATTTGTTTTGCTTACAAATGAAGGGCCTAGCTTGGAGAAGGATGAACATTGGAGCAAGAACAAGCATGGAGATGATGGCATGCGCAAGGGAAAGAAGAACGGAGTTACAAGTGATGATTTCAGGACTTTGAAGCCACCATAATGGGTGCATGAAGCCTTGGACGAAATATACAAGATGCCACTTCATAAATTTCGTCCCGAGGCTATTTTAGGTGCTGCGTCACCTTATTATTGGGCCAGGCCCATGTAATTTCGAAATACATAAGTATAGGCTATTTTTAGAGTCCGTATGTGTGGGGAAACAAGAGATAGGGTTGATTTCGGACCCCTCCACCAAGGGCCACGAAATTCCCCCCCCCCCCTCTTCCTCCATATATACAGCCCTTAGGGCATCGTTTAGACTTTGGGTTTTGTTTAGATTAAAAGTTCGCCATAGCTGAAACTTCGCGTACTTCGTTTGTGTTCAACGACCAGACAAAGGCGTCACAGAACCCCACCTTGATCAATAAAGCTTTCATCTTATATTCGCAATATCCAGATTGCAAT
>NW_021266908.1:0-1062 GCF_002162155.2 Triticum dicoccoides
CAAGTCTTACTGCAACCACCTCCAGGTTCACAAAGTTCAGCCCTCACTTGTTGAAGAATTCAGAAAGCTAAACCTCCATATTGTTCCTCCGGGTGCACTCGCTCCCCCTCCTCCGGAGTTCCGCAAGATGAATCTCCGTGTTGTTTCCCAGGGTTCTCTCTATACCCTGGCTGTTGAACCCGATCTCGTGGGCACCATAAAGACAATGCAGGGATTTGACTCTGAAGTCTACAAGATTAAACAAGACCTCAAAGAAGGAAGTTCCTCATCCTTCACTATTGCTGATGATGGCGCCTTGTACTTCAAAGGCCGCCTAGTGGTGCCGTGTAAGAAGGAAAACCTGAATATGACCCAGGAGGTTATGAAAGAAGCTCATGATACGCCTCTTTGTATCCATCCTGGTAGTACGAAGATGTATCAAGACATCCGCCAGAGATTCTGGTGGTCTAACATGAAGCAAGACATTGCTTGTTATGTTGCTGAATGTGACGTTTGCCATCGTATCAAAGCAGAACATCAAAGGCCTGCTGGAACTCTGCAACCTATATCTATTCCGGAATGGAAATGGGACCATGTCGAGATGGACTTCGTTACTGGATTCCCCAAATCGCAGAAAGGCAATGATGCTATTCTTGTCGTCATTGACCGACTTTCTAAAGTTGCACATTTTCTGGCTGTCAAGGAAACGATCACTGCTAGTCAGCTGGCAAACCTCTACATGACCAGAATTGTCTCGCTTCACGGTATTCCATTGGTAATCAGTTCAGACCGTGGCAGCTTATTCACTTCAAGATTCTGGGCAAGTTTCCAAGAAGCTATGGGCACTCATCTGTCTTTCAGCACTGCCTTTCATCCTCAGTCACAAGGGCAAGTTGAACGTGTCAACCAAGTTCTCGAAGACATGCTTCGAGCTTGTGTTATTTCCTTCGGCAAGAAATGGGAGGAATCTCTTCCGTATGCTGAGTTCTCTTATAATAATAGCTATCAAGCTAGTCTGAAGATGGCCCCCTTCGAAGTGTTATATGGACGAAAGTGCCGAACCCCTCTGAACTGGTCAGAAAC
>NW_021266909.1:0-1629 GCF_002162155.2 Triticum dicoccoides
GTGAAACTTCTTTACGCCAAACTGACAATTCAAGGCATAGTCCATTGTTCAGTTGTGAAGGAGTGTAGCCACTTGTTCTAGGTGAAGTTCAACCTTAACAGGTCTTTACTGAAACACTGGTATATCGAAACAGCAATTGGAACAGAGGACACAATGGGCCCTCGAGATCTGGTGGGGGATTGCTGAAATCTGAGATGGGCTCTAGGCCCATATTGCAATTTCTGAAAAATCTCTAAGGGCCCATGTGGGTTATATGGCACTAGGTGTGGTGGGAAGTTTAGTCCCACCCCGGAAGTGGAAGGAGAGTTGGAGTGGTTTATAAGGGTTTCTCTTCTACATGCTATTGGAGCTTGAGAAGAGAAGAGGCCCTCGCGCACTCCTCTTCCGCCGCCCGCCTCGCCACGTCACGACGCGCCGCGGGTTGCGGGATTGAGCCGAGCCGAGCTCACACCTACGCGCTTATTTTTGCCAGTCACTAACAGAGAGTTTTCTGACAGCTGGGCCACGATCTGAGACGTCAGATCGTGGGCTGTCACGGACTCGGACGTGGGTCGAGCCCACGTCTCTCCACGCGGCTGTTCCTATAAGTATGCGGTGTCTCCTAACCCTAGCCGCCACGAACAGATCACATCTGCTCACGCGCACGCCCACCGTCGTTCCTTTGCTGCTGCTGCCGCCGGTGACTCCATCCCGTCCGCCACGTACACGGTCGACGGGAGAGCAGGTCTCCGAAACCACGCCCTTCTGGTTCCTGTACGGGGTGAGGGGCGAATAGGTTTTTGGGCAGCGATTACGCGACTGCTCGCTTCCGATCGTCTACTTCCTCTACGTCTGCGTCGCCTTCATCATCACCATGTCCACCGACGCCGACCGTGCCGCCGCCGAGAAAGCTGAAGCCGACAAGAAGGTCGCCGAGGACGCCGCTGCTGCCACCAAAGCCGCGGCCTCTGCGTGGCCTACTGGAGGGTATAACTCGTTTATCCGGCTCCTGATTATTTTCATATTAGCAGTACTAGCAGTATGTGTAGATTTGTCTATTGTTTGCTTAGTACGTGCATGTTTAGATCAGAGTCAGTACGTCATCAACTTAGTCAATGCCATGCTAGTGATTTACTCATGGATTAATTTAATCGAGAAATTGCCTACTTAATCAACAATCCAAAAACCTATTATGTGTAGGAATTTCTCAGCAAGTGGCTTTGCCGCTGCACTGAAACCGGATAAGTTTACCGGTACATACTTCAAGCGTTGGCAGACTAAGACCACGTTATGGCTCACGGCTATGAACGTGTTCTGGGTCACCGGTGTCTCCACGGGAACGATTGCTCCTGAACAGGAGAAGGCGTTCAAGGAGGCTACCGTTGTGTTTCTCGGAGCAGTTCTTAGCGTGATCGGAGATAAACTGGTCGACGCATATTTACATGTGCATGTCGCCAAGGACTTGTGGGAGGCGCTCGAATCTAAATTCGGGGCCGCCGATGCAGGGAGCGAGATGTATATTATAGAGCAGTTCCACGATTACAAGATGGTTGAAAACCGTCCTGTATTGGAGCAGGCTCATGAGATAATATGCATTGTTAAGGAACTTGAGCTTCTCAAGTGCGAGTTACCGGGCAAGTTTGTCGCGGG
>NW_021266910.1:0-1282 GCF_002162155.2 Triticum dicoccoides
TTGGAAATATGCCCTAGAGGCAATAATAAAAGCATTATTATTATATTTCCTTGTTCATGATAATTGTCTTTATTCATGCTATAATTGTGTTATCCGGAAATCGTAATACATGTGTGAATAACAGACATCAACATGTCCCTAGTGAGCCTCTAGTTGACTAGCTTGTTGATCAACAGATAGTCATGGTTTCCTGACTATGGACACTGGATGTCATTGATAACGAGATCACATCATTGGGAGAATGATGTGATGGACAAGACCCAATCCTAAACATAGCACAAGATCGTATAGTTCGTTTGCTAGAGTTTTCCAATGTCAAGTATCTTTTCCTTAGACCATGAGATCGTGTAACTCCCGGATACCGTAGGAGTGCTTTGGGTATGCCAAACGTCACAACATAACTGGGTGACTATAAAGGTAGACTACGGGTATCTCCGAAAGTGTCTGTTGGGTGACATGGATCAAGACTGGGATTTGTCACTCCGTATGACGGAGAGGTATCACTAGGCCCACTCGGTAATGCATCATCATAATGAGCTCAGAGTGACCAAGTGTCTGGTCACGGGATCATGAATTACGGTACGAGTAAAGTGACTTGCCGGTAACGAGATTGAACGAGGTATTGGGATACCGACGATCGAATCTCGGGCAAGTAACATATCGATAGACAAAGGGAATAGCGTACGGGGTTGATTGAATCCTCGACATCGTGGTTCATACGATGAGATCATCGTGGAGCATGTGGGAGCCAACATGGGTATCCAGATCCCGCTGTTGGTTATTGACCGGAGAGTCGTCTCGGTCATGTCTGCTTGTCTCCCGAACCCGTAGGGTCTACACACTTAAGGTTCGGTTACGCTAGGGTTATAGGGATATGTATATGCAGTAACCCGAATGTTGTTCGGAGTCCCGGATGAGATCCCGGACGTCACGAGGAGTTCCGGAATGGTCCGGAGGTAAAGATTTATATATAGGAAGTCCTGTTTCGGGCATCGGGACAAGTTTCGGGGTTATCGGTATTGTACCGGGACCACCGGAAGGGTCCCGGGGGTCCACCGGGTGGGTCCACCTGTCCCGGGGGGCCACATGGGCTGTAAGGGGGTGCGCCTTGGCCTAATGGGCCAAGGGCACCAGCCCCACATAGGCCCATGCGCCTAGGGTTTAAGGGGGCAAGAGTCCTAGGAGGGTAAGGCACCTCCTAGGTGCCTTGGGGGGAGGGAAAACCCCCCTTGGCCGCCGCACCCCCTAGGAGATTGGATCTCCTAGGGCCGGCCACCCCCCC